>NC_068355.1:163610144-163872644 GCF_020536995.1 Dreissena polymorpha
TCAACTATAATTATTACGTTGACCATGTCTGAGTTATTAAATAGAATGCTTCCATTATTAGCTTTCGGTTAGTAGTATACTGGTCTACGCACACTATTAAAAATCAATTACATATCGACATGAGAACCCTTGGACTCTCAGAACAATCGCGACGACCACCATCACAGATTATAAACGTACTTTTTATTTTTTTTAAGCACTTAACTTCATCCGACGAACAAACGTTCACTATTCTGCCCAATAAACGGGTTTATAAAAACTCCATGTCCATCTTAGAGAATGCATTTTGATATTGTAGTTCATTTCTATATCTAAATCTTATAAGATATATTCCTTTTCAAGATCCAGTTTTAGAAAGAAAGATCGGGAAAAAAATTCACAAACGGACTGATACATGGATAATCCTGGCGGAACCTCCGTTCAACAACTTACTTATACCATGTGTGTGTAAGGTATACACGTCGAGAAATACTGATATACGGTCATAAATGTATCGCACTGTATAAGGCAACAGCGATTTAATTTGAAATTGCTATGATGGGAAGTAAAGTGATCCATTGGGTGGCTATGAAGCTTGTATTCCTTATTATTATGCTATAATTGTAGTCAACGGAGGTTTTATGAGTAATACACCAATTCGATGTGAGATGCGGTATAACAGTTTGTATTATAATAAACTATTATCACAGATTCCTCGGGTATCGAGTTAGCATTCTATCGTTTGCTATATTCCAGGCGATAACTGCTACCTTTTCAAATGATCTTTGATCTGGAAGAATCGCTGAAAGTCATAAATCAGATTATGCAAAAACTGCGTCATTGATTTATTTATGATTTATAGGTGACACTTTTCTTGTCAAAATTTTATCAAAAACAATTTTAATACTATGTTAAAGAGATCAGAAAGTAGTATAACACGATATACTTGTAATAAGGGTCAGATATAAGAGAAGACAACGAATGCGACATTTTGAAAAAGTTTAGCATCAGCCTTTAAAAAATGCAGTCGTCAAGCATTATTCCATCAATGATTTTTTGTATGGTTTCTATTTTTGATAAATGTCTACTTGTTTAAAGGTGCATATACATCTCTTGATTTAATATTGTAAACAACGATTGCTTGTTTTTTTAAAATTAAAGTATCGCCTTGAGAAACGGGGTAAAATGCACGTGTGTTCAAGACTGCACCGGCTACTCTGGGGAGACATTACACACATTGCAATAAGTCGCGAGCTGGACTCATTTTCGATATGACTAATCATAGTTGCGGAATTTCGAGATCACTAGCCCGTGATATCATTCAGTTTGTAAACAAATAATAATATATTGTTCGCCTTACTTTGAGTAACAGTGACATTGTTGAAGCTATTGTATTTTAACGGCCACCGGAAAACTTTGCGAAACCGAAATTTCGCAAACTTAAGTACCCTTTTTCTTGAAGGTTTGCTTATTTGTGATAAAGTATAAGATAAAAGTCTAACTTGTGATTAATAATTGGTTATTTTTGCTTGTTAAATGCGTTTTCTTCACTATGAACTTTATTTGCAAAGTTGGGGTCCCATGGGATTTTTGTAATATCCCATGGGATTTTTCATTATCCCATGGGAATTTTGGTTCTCCCATGGGATTTTTCTCCAGCTTTTTTTATGGGAGAAAAAATCCCATGGGATTTTCAAAAACATAAAACACGTTCGTTTGTGCTTAGTTATCGATTTAAGCATTGTTAAAGCATTGTGCTTATTTTCGTTCAATTTACTTTGATAGAAAAAAAATCCCATTTTTTTATGGGAAAAAAAAATCCCATGGGATTTTTTTCTGATTTTTAGAGATTTATTCATGTAACCTTCAGAAACACTACCTTTTAACAAATGATGAGCATTTCTCGCGATTTCAACGCGTTATATCGTGTTTTAAAATAATAAAAAAATCCCATGGGATTTTTTGTCCCATGGATTTTTTTGTCCCATGGGATTTTTTTTCCCATGGGATTTTTTTTCCAATGGGATTTTTTTAAGGTATAAATTTCTAAAAGCTATATAATAATAATAATTATAATAATAATAATAATAATAATAATAATAATAATAATAATAATAATAATCGTGCTCAATATGATGAATTTGTACTTTTAAGCGACTAACATTTATTCGAGCCGATCGTCGAGTCCGAATGGTGAGTATAAGAGCAATTTACCAGTACAAATAAATCTCACTTGTGAAGAGAACGCTACCGTACTATAAAATAATCTTGATAATAAGTCATATCATTTCTCGACAGAAAATGAAAACAGTATCCATATTGATGTCAGCAATGTCCCCTGCTATGATAAATATTGACAAAATGAAAAACCTTGACAAAATTCCGTGTCGAATACGCATTAGATTATAGCAATCAAATTCATATAAGCATTGATAAGATAATTTGCGAAAATGGGTCTTATGTCAAATACGGCAAGCGTAGCTCCATTCCATAATGTCCGGTATTAAGTCACGTCAAGTTTCGTGGTCGAATTATAGCATAATAATCATTTTCACATTACGCGAATCATATGAGTTTCCCTACATATATTGTGTTAAAATTTATGTTACACTAATGTGCGATGATGAAAAGGGGATTTCGGTAATTCTACATTCGCCCGCCTAGTACCGAAATCCCCATATTTACGCCTTAAAGGGTCAATAGGTCATCGGTATGAATGGTTTTTGACTTCACATGAATGTTAAGGTGCAAAAAAATGATATTAATTTTAATTATTAAGCACTCTTGACAGCATTAAGTTGCCTCTCAGTGGGGATTTCGGTAATTCTACACTAGAACTTAAACGCGCGCCGGTACCGAAATCCTGCTGTACAAACCTTCAAGTGTCAACAAAATTATTATAGTGTTTTTTTTCATTAGCAACCAGTGACATGTATTATCTCCCATTCGGTTACTTCTTTTGGAAAATAATTAGAGGGGATTTCGGTACTGCTACATTCGTACGCCCAGAGCCGAAATCACCCATGTTTACGCCAATCCCCCATATTACGCCTTAAAGGGTCTATATGTCATTATGTTTGGGTTTTGGCTTTGCATTAATGTTGATTTGTACACAATCATATTAGTGTTAATCATTTAAACACTCTTATCAGAATATTTTTCCATTATTAAATAGTTTATTAATGTGAAAAATGTGTAAACGAATGTAAAAAGGTAAAATGTACATTTAAAACATTGGTTACACAAAAAGTATATGTAAATATAACATGACATAGTAATAATAAGTCTTCAGAAAGTATTTTCCAAACAAATCTGATGAAACAAATGATATCGTACTACCTTATTTACAATATGCTATACACTTTTGCAATTTAGTTATCAATGTTTAATCAAAGCATAATCAGGATAATATGTTGCCTCTTAGCGGGGATTTCGGTAATTCTTAACAAGCACATAAACCCGCGCCGGTACCGAAATCCCCGCTGTACAAACCTTCAAGTGTAAAAAAATACTGATTTAGGTTTAAATAAAGGGAACAATAGTATTTTTGGCCACCAAAAAGCACGTCCGCGTCAACAAAACGATTGAAATTATGTCAGAAACCCAGCTTTTCATTGTATATATTGCAATACACCATCGGCCGCCGAGAGCGGAATACTGCGCTTGGCCGCTAAACAATGTGGATTGCATCAAATTAAATGTCAATTTTCGATTTTATTACAAAAATAAACACTGCCTTCTTATAAATATGTCAAGCACGTACACTTAACAAAAAAATCGATATATCTTTATGTAATGTAGAAAAGTAAAGCGCTTTATATATAACAATGTTTTATAATGTCTCTCTGGTTGAGAAAAAAAACTAACAAAACCATGTAGAACATATATGTTTCATAATTAAAATTTTTTTTTAATGATGCACGTGATGTTTTATAATTGATATAAGTTCACGTGTCATTGAACGAGTTAAGGGAGAGATGCGAATTAAATTACACATAATTAAAAAATGATACTATACTGTCAGCTTGATTTATAAATTGTGTTCCATCGCGCCAATATATTCATTGTTCCATGAAATTGTGTATAAAAGCAAAACGATTGAAATTATGTCAGAAATCCTGCTTTTTACATGAAATGATCTTTAACACTTTATTTATTCCAATCAGGTAATTAATAATAATAGGGGAAGTCTATACTGTGTATTAGAAACTTGTTGTGGTGATCCCTATCTTATCCGCTCAATACACATCCACCTGGCTACTGTACAGAAAAAATTAGATTTACTTCCAAAATAACTGATTTCATTAATTGCTAACTTGTTGTCTACATTTTAAATTAACAACGATAATGGATCAACATCACCGTTGCACAATTATTAAGTTCACAGTAATCTGTACTTTAAATAGATAGCCTAATTAAAGACGGTGCTAATAAAGAACAAAGCTGAATGTGGATATTAAGAATATAGATCCTTTTTTGCATGACACTGGCAGTATATCATTTTATCTTATATAAATAAGCCACATTTAAGACATGAATATAATTAAAATAAGACACATTTGCATCTTTCATTTCTTGAAAAAAAAATAAGCACGCAGTCACATATAAATAAGATACATTGAAGACACAGAAAAAAATAAATAAGACACATTGCATCTTTCACTAATTTTCTTAAAAAAACATGTGAAACTGAAGAAAAACATTTATTACTGACACATTATTCTAAAAGTCGACTGACAACTTAAGTTCAAAGAGGGATTTACAATTAAATAAGATCCATTTTCGCATGATGCTGGTTGTAGAGCAAGCAATACATTTCTTACTGACACATTATTCTAAAAGTCGACAGGCAACATAATTCAAAGAGGGAACCACAATTAAATAAGATCAATTTTCGCATGATACTGGTTGTATAGCAAGTAGTACCAATATTATTACAGCTTGCATTAGTTGCAATAATTTGTTAAGTGCGCGTGCTTCTGAACGTTGCGTTAAGCGAGAGTGTTGTCATTTTGTTAGTTTTAATATTTTTGTATTATGTATGATTATTGCTTGTTTTGAATTTGAAATAACGCTTTCTGGCAAATAAGCATCGTCTTAATTTTAATACAAATAATGAACATTTGACATACAAAATGTCCAATAACATACCGGCAATAACATTATATATATGTTTAATTTCTGTGCATGTTTATAGCGAAAATTATAGCCGACATCGGCAGTTAGGGAAATTTAGTGACACACTTTAACACATCAAACATGCATGATAGTTTCTTTTTTCATATGATATTCCCCTGGTTGCTTACCGGTGTATTGGTGCAGTTGATAACCCCGCCGGGACTCAGTAGGGTGCTAATACACACGTGTATCGTGTTCAATACAATCGTCTTAATTTTAATACAATAATGAACATTTGACATACAAAATTGGTCCAATAACATATCGGCATTAACATTATATATATGTTAATTTCTTTGCATGTTTTATACCGAAATGTATAGCAGACATCGGCAGTATAGGGAAATTTTGTGACACACTTTAACAAATCAAAACATGCATGATAGTTCTTTTTTCATATGATATTCACCTGGTTGGACTACCGGTGTATTGGTGCAGTTGATAACCCCGCCGGGACTACAGTAAGGTGCATAATACACACGTGGTATCGTGTTCAATACCCGATCCATGCTACAACGTGTAAGAACGGGAATTTCGGGTAATTCTAACTTTTTAAGCTGCGCACCTCTAATGGGCACATATCCAAATATAATTAATTAATTATTTTCCTAATCAGCATCATTTCACTAAACTACATGCAAATTTGTAGGTAGCTTTCCATGCGTAAAAAAAATAAACCGATTTTTTCAAAACCACCCTCACGCTCGGCTTTTGTCCAGTTTATTTCACCCCTGGGTATATACAAGTTCCATAAATTCATTCAAATTCCAAATCATGGGCATGCAGTGGTGTGTACAGATGCAGTAAAGGTGTTTAAAGTTTAACACAAGATGAAATAAGTATTCTTTTTACAGACATTTATTTTTTACAATTTTAACTCTATGGAATAGCGCCATGAAATGTTAAGTGAATTCAAGCCAAGTAAAAATTGGGTCGGTTAAAAAACAAAGTGTCATAAAATTCAAATAGTATCATTTAAGTTATATTTTAAATGAAGTTTTTATAGAACACTATATACAGCAAAAATACCAAAAAAATAAACAGATTTACCGTTACTTTTGAAATAAAATAAAAATGCAACATGCATCATTCGTATTTTCAGCAGTAAATTAATCAATTTAGCCATAACGTTGTTTTAATTTAAAATTGAAGGATGTGCATACAATTTTCAACATATTTAACAATAAACATAGCTTATGTGCTATATTAAATCAAATTACGTTAGAAAAGAAATAAAACGCGTCGCAAAAAGTATGCGATGTCGGCAGGAATCGAACCTGCGCGGAAAATCCCAAAGATTTCAATTTCATCGCCTTACCCACTCGGCCACGACAACTTTACATCTGTGTAACCTTAAATTAGATATATATAAGTAAACAGGTAAAAAGGCTCGCTCGATCTTTGAAGAAATCGCGAAATCGTATTTTTCAGATGATAATTGGATCAAAGTCAATATTTATAGTGAAAATAATGTAATCTAAATGAATAAGTTAAACATATATCAAAATTCGAAGTTTGAAAAAAAAAAAATGCATCTCTCGGAAATAAGCGATCATTGAAGATCGGCAATGGCTTATGTATGAAGTGAAAGGACAGTTGAAAGTTTCCATTTTGCACGTTAATGATTCTGATAATATGGTGACAAAGGCAGCAGTCCTATGCAGTATTGTGTTTGACCGGAGAGTAGCGTGATCTGTGTCGGTGTTGGGCGCTCTGAGGGCGCAATCCGGCTACATAGGTACATAGAAACCTCTTGTGGCTATAGTCCATGGATCGGGTTCGGCAGACAGGGAACATGTAAATTTTTCGGCGTTAGCTGTATACGCCAGCTTTTCACCTTAGCCTGACCTTTGTTAGCGTCCAATAGAATTCAAAAAAACTTCCCGCGGCAAGTACAGATGAATACACTTCATTGACTGCATTGGCTGATTTGAGAATAAGACCAGAACATTGGAAACATGTCCGCGTCTTTGGAAAAACTGTTTTACTGCGTGTTCAGCATGAAACAATTTATATCTAATGAAAAGGCTTAATAGATAGAACAGTTTTACACACTCAATCTCGACATCAATACAGTTTGTGCGTCCACCTTTTATTTTTAGAAGATTTTCAGCGCGAGAACGTTTTGCATTTAAAGGCTATGTTCTTCATATTTAGTACTACCTTCCATATTCCTGTCAACATGTTAACATGTTAAAGTATAGAGAGCAGTGTAAGCGAAGACTCACTTTAATGCATTGCATTTCAACTCGCGAGGTATATCGGGTCAATTTGCGGCCACTGTGTGTGAATGTCAGAGGTTACATACAGGTCATCGCTGCGTCTCTACCCTATGTGCTGATCGGAGTTCGCGGCCAGGAAAATAATCGTTACATAATAAAGACGCTATAGCGTGAACTAGGTGAACTGGAATTTTCTTTAGACCAGACAGATGTTAAATGAAGATATCCAGCATATGGTTTGTCAATAACAGATTCTTAATGTGTTTTACAACAATACCATGATAAATATTATTTTTAATTAATTTAACAAGAATTATGCCATCATATTGTCTAATGAATTAAGCATGAGCGCAATGATTCTCGATACTGTTAATAATCGAATCAAAATAGCAACGCCAGACAAACCACTAAAACAGGTTTGTTCGAAGAACGCGCGTATAAATATTTAAAATATGTACGGATACTTCGCGTGTGGCCGGTTGACTCATATGTTCACTTCCATTCTTCTTTGGTTTTCTGTTTTGTATCTATACGTTTATGACCAGCAATATGTAATAATGTAAAATAAGCCGCGAAAACTCCGCGTATCATCCCGTACTGCGTTTGCTGCAGCTAAGAACTGCACAGAAAAAGACATTCGCTATCTTTGATCTCATTCATTGAAGTCTTACCTATCATTAACTGCAACCACAATCAACGCCGTATATCTTTTTTAAAGATATTTCTTGTTATATGTATGTTTTATATCTTAATTACCTAAACGTATATTTATCCTGGTTACTTATTTACTGAGGTATGAGTTAGTCGCAATGATTGTAGATACGTTGTACTATATTTAGTAAGTATTTGGAGGACGAGTGGCACAGGCACGCGCTTTAATATCACTTATGCAAGGAACGCGTTTTGTTTATATACGTATTTTTGATATTCCGATAGGCTTAAGGGAGGTAACTTATTCAAGTAAAACGCGATATTTTTGCAATGCCTTTTTATAACTCTTGTTTAATTAATTACATACGAATATACAGCTAAATTTAAGATGATTTTTACCAGAAAAAAATTTCGGAGAAAGATATATTGAGATTTTGATATTCCATAGAATGCGAGTCTCCATATATATTTTCTATTGCAGGGAGGTAATTTAAAATTTTTAAAGTCTCCGAATTGGTCTTTGTTGTATCTATTTACGTTTATTTTCAAGCTTATGGCGATTAAAAAATTAATTATTATTAGTATATGCTCACATGGATATTGGTACGGATATATCGTGTTCATATAACTGTTACTACATCCATTTCATTCATCATTCAGGTCGGGCTACACAAATCTCGTGAAGAGGCCAGTAGGACCTGTAAACAAACTCTCATACACACACTCTTCACTCATCGTGGCGCTCTCGCATGTCTGAGGCGATATATAAGATCGATGTCATATATAATACTGTATTCGCTGGTATTTTCGGTTGATATGTTTGACTGCTTAGGACGCAATGAATATAGTGTATTTATATTTAATCGAAGTGAGCACATTGTTGTTTCTGGCGGTATTCAATTTCTGGTAATAGTTTCGCGATTAAAGACGTCGGTTCTCGGTTAGGTGTGGAATGTTCTTATTTGTTAATGTGCCAAGTGCTTAAAGGCGGTTTATCGCACTTTATTAGTCGGCGTTTCAAGAGAATGGGTAATAAATGCAAATCAGTAGGTGCTTAGAAGACTTAAGTACGGCAAGAACCACAACTCACTCTGCTAGGAACGATTACCACTGCCTGTCTGCAGCAGACGACAAATGATTCTGCTCTAGCAGTGAATGTATATACCAGCTTGTAAACGCCATTGGCCAGTCTAGTGTTTATCATTAAAATATGCACATATTGGCTGCTTTCATGGAATACGAGGCTTAATGCACGTCAAATAAGATTAGCCTGTGCACAATGAAAAGCATATGCAATGCGAACAAGCTAATCAAGGACGACAACAGCGAACAACTAAAGTGCCTTCAGCGCTTTGATTTATAATATACATTATGTCCTATGTTATATGGCGTATAGCTACTAATATATGTGTGTATAAAATATGTTAACCGTCTTTATTTTTTAAATAAATGAAATCATACTGAAACTCTACGAATTGAGGATTTACATGTTTTTATGAGCTGTCAAAGATTATTACAAACAACAATTATTATCTTTTTTAATGCAGACACTTTAAAAGACTGTGGGTGCGGACCCAGGATCCTGCGATAAATCAAACGGAAAGGTACTTTAGGTACTTAAGCTACGTTGAAGAACTCGGACATTGTTGACGCCCTGTCTTCAATAAATACTGTTTTTGAGTGAGGTTAAACTTACAAATGTATTTGTTAGCCAATTGACGTGTATCGTGGTATTTTGAAATTATTTTTAAAATAACTGGGCTAAGCATTGGTTTCGGTAGAAAAGTACTGCAACAATTTCGCTAGATTTGAACACATTTTAACACTCCGCATTATGATATTTTGATTCAATTTTTCATATTTATACCAAGTGAGTTTCCATTTGACCGCCTTGCGGATACAGATCCATTAGCATGTGCTTGTGTATTATAATAACAATTAATGAGTTAATTTACTACTTACAGTATCGTTATTTTCATCAACATCATCGTTATCAACGTTATCATGATCATCATCATCAACATAATCATCATCTCATCATTATCATCATCATCATTATCATCATCATCATCATCATCATCATCATCATCATCATCATCATCATCATCATCATCATCATCAGCATCATCATCATCATCATCATCATCATCATCATCATCATCATCATCATCGTCATCATCATCGTCATCATCATCGTCATCATCATCATCATCATCATCGTCGTCGTTGTCGTCGTCGTCGTCGTCGTCGTCGTCGTCGTCGTCGCCCTCGTCCTCGTCCTGCTCCTCCGCCTCCACCGCATCATCAGCAGCAGCATCGTCATCAGCAACAGCAGCAGCATTATCGTCACTATCACCAACAACATCGTTATGGTCGTCATCGTCGTGATCATCATCATCAGTGTCATCATCATCATCATCATCGTCATTGTTATCGTCGTTTTTCTCCTCCTCGTCGTCGTCATCGTCATCATCGTCGTCATCGTCATTCTCATCATGAACAATTTCAACAACCGTAAAACCTATCGCTCAGCTCATTTTTGCAGTGAATTCGGATGTTATATCAAATCTTTTTGATTAAAAGAGTTTGCTGCTTAATGTATTAATAACTAAATAATAATGTTGATAATATTGAAATAAATGGTTTCAATTTTATTTATCCGTTTAAGATGCAGTATTTGACCAAGTCAATTTGTCGCTAAAAGTAGTCATTACACATTCAATCCAAAAAGCGTTACGAGTTGCTATTGAAACTATAATCGCATTCCGATAAAAATGGTGTCTGTATTAGGGCCTGTTTAATTTCTACGCTTAATTGCAATTCATAAAAATATTTTTAAGGGAACCGGTATATCTAGACACACTCTGTTATCCAAACAATCCTTGTGATCATAAACAAATAAACAATGAAATATAAATAAAATTAGATGATAAAAAATGGTATCTTCCTTTTTGCTGTTGCTAGTTATCAACAGAGTAGCAAAACTTTTAAATATAAATTATATTCAATTCATAGCACGCTTAAAGATTTGAAGTTTATCTAAATCTATAAGCACAAACATATTTATGTTTGTTAATACAAAGCTGTAGCAGTTTTCTGATTGCGCTTGAAAAGATGTGATTGTTGTTGTTGCATTAATAGTATCATTAGTTTGTATTTCCAGATTAGGTATTCCACCATACATTTTGTTTTTAATCATATGTCTTATAATTGGCATTGCAATATTTCAATAACGAGTAATCAACACAATTGACTTTATGTATTTTTAATTGTTTATCCATATTATCATTAACACTTGAGGGAAAAATAAGCTGTGTCATTTTTTATTTTTTATTTTACTTATGGTTCAGACAACTCTGCTTTTACTATATGCCGTAATAATTATAAGTTTCCGTTCACTTAAAGATATTGTTTTTCGTGTTGGAAAATTTAAATACGAAAAATATTTAGAGACAAGTGTGTTATGTTTGTTTGTCAATTATTTAATTGAAGTAGAAATAATACATCAGTGTACATAATTTTATTGTGTTGTTCCCTTCGTTCTTTACTTTAAAAATGCAACTTAACAGCTTTGCAATCAACTGAAATAATATATAAAAAGTAAAAACAATAAACGTTTGGCTTTCTTAATACGATATCATTTCAAACGCTGTTGGAAGGAACCATTGCTTATTAGAGGTTTACAAGGTAATTTACCCAAGTACGCAAATGTAATGGTCGATTGCCCTTAGGCATGATTCTGTTTTATTACTTTAATCCGGTTGTAAAAATGCATGACCGAAGGGTCATCAGATAAGCAAAAACAGGGTCAAAATCTGATAAAATAGCGCTGTTTAACTGACTGTACGAAAATCCGTATGTCCGAAAATTTAGAATCATGAAAACATAAATATTTTGGCTTAAAAAGGAAATGTAAGAAAATTTAGAATGTAAGAGAAAATACGGTGGTTTTATGGTGTTTAAATCGATTAGAAATAGCAAAACCTAAAGACCTTATCTCAAGTGTGATTTTCAAAAGATTTTATATGAATGTACACACACGGTAAAACTAGTCTATTAAAATGAAATACCTTCATTGGTTCTCATGTTTTTAATATTTATTAAACATAGGTATTTGTGAACACTTGTTGTTATATAATATTGAAATGTACACGCATACTGAACATAAAATCATTAGCATAACGGCTAAGTTGGTTTTTACTAAGATTGCAATAGTGTTTATTTTATTATTATGAATCTTATGAGGATAATTTTGAAAGTATGACACAGAGTATCTGAAGAAGATATATACATAATCACATATGTTGTTGTTGTTGTGGTTATTGTTTCAATATTTTTATGAGTATCATACATTCAATGACGAATAGCTATTAATTTGTCATACAAACACCATAATTATTATTGGATTGCGGAGATTAAACAAATCGATTCCCTAGTAACTGATATAACTGATACATTTTTTGAGCGACAATTTGAAACTAAATCTAGTATTATTTAAATTTGATTATTTTAATTGCAGACTTTTTTTATTAACCCCAATTATTGTGTACGCAACGTTTCTTTATTTAAATCGCTGAGTACGAAGCATCAAGCTATTTTTTAATTAATTGACAGTGATCTTTAATGTATGTCATAATATAAATTGAAATCAATCTTAATTAAAGCTTGAGCGGTTGGTTTGTAACAAGTTTTGTAAATGTTGCTGTAGGATATGTATGCACAATAAATACTAACGCTCTGGCATATTGTGATGGTGATATGATTATATATTGCACAATGAATATGTGATGATGTTCTCGTGATAATATTGAGGCTATAATTAGTTTTTGAATTAAGCTAGCTAATTTCAAATAAGATACAAACACATCCCAATCCTAAAATTATCAGTAAGTTATAGTATTGTTTGCCTCTAGGCGCATAATTAATTGAAGGCCTAGTTTATCTGTTAATCCTCGCCCCATGTGGTGTCCCAGTGGGTACACTGATACTAATACACGATGTATTGGTCCACCATTAAATCTCTTATCAAAACATGTCTCTCAGGTGACTGAAAAATGGCTGTGTAGATACAACAAATACTACTACAACGGAGACTAAGATAACACATGTTACAATTAATTTGTCTTCCTTGCGTTCTTCTTATACGACAAACACTTCTAAACAAAAAAGCAAAAAGCCGCTACTGCTACTGCTTCGGCTACTCTTACTGCTACTGCTACTGCTGCCGCTGCCGCTGCCACTGCCACTGCCGCTGCCACTGCCGCTGCCACTGCCGCGGCCACTGCCACTGCCGCTGCCACTGCCGCTGCCAGTGCTGCTGCTGCTGCTGCTGCTACTGATAGTGCTACTGCTACTGCCACTGCTACTGCCACTGCCACTGCCGCTGCCACTGCCGCTGCTGCTGTTGCTTCTGATAGTGCTACTGCTACTGCTGCTGCTGCTGCTCCTGCTGCTGTTGCTGCTGCTACTGTTACTGCTACTGATACGGCTACTGATACTGCTACTTCTACTGCTAGTGCTAGTGCTACTGCTACTGCTACTGCTACTGCTACTGCTACTGCTACTGCTACTGATTCTGCTACTGCTACTGCTGCTGCTGCTACTGCTGCTGCTGCTGCTACTGCTACTATTGATAATATTTCTCCTTCTACTTCTCTTTCTAATATTGCTAGCGATGCTTCATAATTTATTTTTAAATGTATCATTTTGTTAAAACAGGAAAGAACTGTTATATATATTTTCTTAAAGGGATCTTTTCACGCTTTGGTAAATTGACAAAATTGAAAAAAGTTGTTTCAGATTCGTAAGTTTTCGTTTAAGTTATGATATTTGTGAGGAAACAGTAATACTGGACATTTACCATGCTCTAATATAGCCATTATATGCATCTTTTGACGATTTTAAAACCTAAAAATTATAAAGCGTTGCAACGCGAAACGATTGAATAATTTGGAGAGTTCTGTTTTTGTCGTTAAATTTTGTGAAACTACGAAGATTGCTTATATAAGGTATAAAATACGTCGAGAATGTGTACTCGGCGGAATAGCTCAGTAGGCATAAGCGTTTATACTACAGGACTCTGCCAGGACTCCAGGGGTCACTGGTTCGAACCCTGCTCCGGGCAATGTACATTTCCTTTTTTTTTTTTTTTCTTGATTTTTTACTGGAGCTTTTATGATCCAATGTTTACATTTATCAATATAAAGCATTTAATGAATAAGTTAAAAAAATGCCAAAATCTGTGAAAAGGCCCCTTTAAAGGTGTAAAGAATCTAAACTTTTCTGCGATTAAAGTTTTATTTAACTGGATTAGTATAGGCCACATAACAGACGCTATTGTACTGATTTGTACTAAACAACATTTTGTCATAATCAACAGTTTTAACATGCCGCAGTTTCCTTGGAAGTTGACCTTTGATTGGAGTTATGTATAAAACATTAACAAGGTATTTGTTGACAGTTTGTCCTGTCACAATTATATATTAGTTGAGCCAAACGTGTGATAAAGATCCCTTTTGGGGTGGCGATAAATACTATTTATATTGTTCAACAGTGGGAGACTGAGAAAACATATGTTACAATTAATTTGTCTACTTTGCCTGCTTCTTCTTTATATATTTTTCTTGCTAATCGTTTAAGTTTAGTTTTAGTTAAGTAGGTATATCACTTTACATTTTTTGATAGATATTTATTTGGATAGTAATAGTATGTTTTATTTGACTTGACATCATTGAACCGGTTTATTCATTGATAAGATCGGGATCTCCACAGGTGTTTAATCTCGATTGTTAGGTGGGGAGAAGGGTCCGAATGATAATGTTGTCGTCGGCTTACGAATCACATTTCACAAGTTTTAGACAAATATGCATACATTATAAACCTAATTTAAGTATTACATAGATAATAACTTATCTTTATTTTGATGAACTACGTTTAAGGTATAAAACTATAATTATCTATGTGTTGTGTGCCGCATACATACCATCTTGCTTTTTTAAATTTGATCACAACGGTCCGAAGTCATAAACATTCATTATGCATGGTTGCTAAAGCACAGTGTATACTAACTAACCTATGTTTATTGTTGCTTGCTAGGGTTATTATTATTATTTTTTATTTTTTTTATATTTTTTTTTTGGGGGGGGGGGGGGTGGGAGGGCTTTTATAGAAGATTTCAACTAGTCCTTCAATTAACGAAAAAAAAATGTTGGTATAGGAAATATAAAAGAGTAATAGACAGCTTCATTCATGCTGTTCTATTATGGTGTTTTAACGCATATAATTATGTATGGTTGATGAAGCACATTGTATGCTACCGATGTTTATTGTTGTTTGATGATGATGTTAAGTTGGTGTTGCTGTTGTTGTTAATGATGTTGAGGAGGAGGAGGAGGAAGAAGAAGAAGAAGAAGAAGATGATGATGATGATGATGATGGTGGTGGTGGTAGTAGTGACGACGACGACGATGATGATGATTTTGATTATGATAATGAGATTTGAATTAAATTAATGCGCAAAGATTTTTCTTTTTAGCGGCCAAATGCAGATATCTGCGCTCGGCCGCTGTAAGGGTTATGTAATATTTGCAATCTACATAGGAGTCAATAGCAGATACCAAGCACCATATGCTTATGAGAAACAAAAGCAACATATTGGCAATCGCTGAAATCTCGAATATGACTTTATCATTTTATTAAATAAAAACCGGTAACTATTTTAAACGGTTATTATATTGCAACAACTTAGCGGTGTTTATCCAAAAGACCATTGTTATAATTACAGGGACGTCAATAGGCCAAACTATTCAGGAAATATGATTTGAGTCGTCAAGGATAGATTTTTAGATCAATGTACGTCCGATGAGATTTAAAGGGAGTTGGAGGCGTAGGGACAGATTCGTTCGAGTACGCGATCATTTGAGAACAAATTTTGTTGAAGCTTTATCGGAATTCCGGAAATTTGCGATCGGTACCGATTTTTCCTGGTTCTTTTTTATTGATTCTGATAAGTTAGCGGCCGGCACGGACATGAATATTAACTGACGAAAACCTCTTCGCTACTTTCCGAAAATCTTCGACATGTTGCAAATATCCGTAATATTCCGCATTGTACTCACCAGAAATTGCAACTAGAAAGACTACAATAAATCAGTTAGCTACGGCTCGGGCGGGGATTTACCTTTTATCCCTGTAAGGGACCTAATGCCCCAGACTACCGGCTATTTTTTCCGGAATTCGAACTTGATACACTTGATATCCCTGAATTAAATATTTATATCCGCAATTTTGATCTCTAGAGTGCTGACTGTTAGTATTGTATTTGACTGGAATGACTGTCGATTATGTGTTTTTAAGATTAAAACAAGCTTACGAAGAACTTTGTGTTTGCTTTTTTGTACGCTTTCTTTTTAAAAATGTATTGTCCGCCACGGACGCAAAAATTGACCAAATGTACCAGATTGTGGTCTCTTTAAAGTGCTATGTTTTTACTGCCGTGATATCTTTAACAAACTACACATTATTGATCGTGGACGTTTTATACTCTTATTGAATTTGTTTCCTCAAAATATGCTCTTCTATTAGTAGATGTTTAGGTGACGATGTTCTAATTATAGATCTTACACGGCCAAGAAACACTAGATAGGTCTTTGCAAAGAGAGCTGTTGGATATCGTGAATGCGTTCAATGTGGCCTGTTTATTTCAGAAAGCTATGTGCAATGTTTTATGGGGATTTCTATCAAATTGCCAATTGCAAAATTTGATTTAATTCATTCGGACCTACAAGCGGGAAACTTCTTCATTAAAATTCAATGGGCTTTTAAGAAGTTCGTTGAAAGGCCAAATTTGACGTTAAACAGCAACGCCAAAAAAATTGCTACTCAGTCTTATTTATCACTTTTTTTGTAAGATTTACCAGTAGACGTTCTTCAGTGAAATTAAGCAAACACACAGTGCCGTCAAATATGGAAGGGTATTTAGGTAAAAATTACATCCTTCTTTGTGACTGTGTCATGATTCTTGATGGTACTTTCAATTAGTATGTAGACACCTTTTCATGCTTGATGACACTTACATCTTGCCTGATGTCCAATGTCTATTTACATTTTGCTTAATGGTATCATGCATGTGTATAGATGCAACATTCTTGTTCGTTAATTGCATGCTGCATATGTGTATGTTGGTTTGTGCAGAGAGACTTGTGCAATAGGCGCAGTGCATAATGAAATCAAATATTAATGCGTTTAATAAATTAACGCGATGGTAAGATGTGAGTTTCACCCAAGCACAAAGCAACATACTATCATGCATGATACAATGATGTCAATTGACAGTCATTCCGAAATGCTACGGAGGACCACGGAAATTTACGGCGTATAACGGAAATTTTATGTTATAGGAGAAGTTGCGCACCTTTGTAAGATATTTGCTACTGAACCGAAATTAACCGCGTGTTTGTAGACTTAACTTTTTTTTGGTTAATGACTAACCATAATTTTTGTACAGTAATTTACCTTCAATAACCAAAGAAAGTCTATGGATATATTTCAATATATGCTACTAATGCATGTATGCAGAGCTCCAGATAAGACGCTTAAAGTCGTAAAAAATTGAATTAAATTTAGTAAAAAAGTAGACTTAAATTCTGTGCGTACCGTTACACATTGGAAAAATAAAATAAGAATTCAAAATGTGTGATCATGCGTAAAACTCAATATCAATGCATATAATGTAAACATTTTATCAATGAGTTCCCACTCGTCTAGGCCCTCATTACAATTATGAAATCAACAGCACTTTAACGTTATTATGAATAACAGACCATCTTTACAACAGTCGAAAAGCCGAACGTTTTCCATTATCTGGTCCTTTTATCGCAAAAAGTCTGCTGTAACCCGGCAATTGTCATTAGCTCTTCTTAGACTATAAACCTAAATGCGGATGTGCCAAAAATTATATTTACCTGAAAAAAAAAGAATTAATAATAGACTTTAAGGCTGGATTATTATAGAGTGTAAACCAAGATTTTGCTTAAAAAGTTATCTGGAACTTTGCATGTATGTTGAGAGGAAATCGATTACATAATTTCAAATTTACTAGAGTACTTTTATATTGCACCACATAAAATGCTTTAAAACTATAATATTGAAGTGCGCATATAAACTTTATTATAGATGGGTAAGTATTTCGTGTCAATCTCTTTCACATATGAAAGAGCTGTTGGTCATGCTGCTTTAAGTACATATAGATGCATGACACAATTTAGATTAAGCAAAATAAAACACTAGGTATTTGCCAAGAGTCATATATATGAGCAGTAAGAGCGTAATCGTGCACAGCGAGACTTACTCATGTAGAATTTAAAACTCTAATTGCTTTCTTTCGAAATAATTTCATGTGTCCGATCTAATATGCAATATGCCCGGTGTTTTTTTTGCGGATTAATGTTCCGTTTTAGATCCATAATTAACGAATGCCTCAATATTTTCAAAAATTAACACCGGAATAATGTTCACCGACATTTTTTCATACAGATTGGATATAAATATTATAGAGCTTAACAAAAATACATTAAGCCCTGTTCTCCCGGCACACGTGCTGGACACACAGGTGGTTAGCGTGTGGCTATGATAATAATTAGTGAAAACATCTTTTTGAATGATAAATAATCATATTAAAACGAAAAATCAAATTTTCTATATAAAAAAAAATCACTACCGTTTTATATATAACAAGGTATCCAACTCGAAATCATCCGAAAACGGGGTGCATCGTTTTGAGCAGCCATTACTAAATTAATTGTGCAGCGATTTTCATGACCCGGTCTTATTCAACGCAGAAATGAATTTCCTTTTAGGAAATGTATATATATTGTTATATTTCTACACATGCTGGGTCAAATTTTAAGAAATAAAGCTATACATAATTCGCTTGACCCAGTTGTTATCGATCAGACCGTATTTATGAATGAAATCTCCAGTTGTAAAGACACAACTCCGCATTGGAGCAATGAAATCACTCTTGTGTTTAAAATGTCAGTTCGTTGAAATGTATGTAAACAAAGGTTTGAAAATGCGCTGGACAGTTAGTTTTGATGCATAATTCTACGGCAAGCACGGTAAGAATGTTTTTTTCATACGTTTTATTGAATAATGGTATCGAGGTTCGTGAACTTTGCAGGGAAAATGCCCATTTCCCCGTGAAGATTTCAGTCATGAATACTGTCTGATCGATCACAGCTGGGTCACGCGAGTTGTGTATCGTGTTATTTTTTAAAAGTTGACCCAGTATTTGTAAAAATATTGCATGACATATACATTTCCAGAAAGGAAATTTATTTCTGCGTTGAATAAGACCAAGATCGTGAAAATCGCAAAATTGATGAAGTAATGGCTGTTTAAAACGATGCATCCCGTTTTCGGATGATTTCGAGTTGGATACCTTGTTGAATATATATTTAACTTATTTTTTTTAAGAAAAGTTGATTTTTCGTTATAATATGATTACTTATCATTCCAAAATATGTTTTCACTAACTAGTATTATAGCCACACGCTAACCACCTGTAGCTGGACACTTTTAAAAAACACAATACAAATTCAAGTACTTATGCACTTAATTGATTGTAAACAATGACGGTTGAAATCCGTGCGTGGGAATTTTTCTGGTAACCAAGAGCGACGTCAACGTTCATGACAAACCTGTTTATATGACATTTATTTATTGATTTTTTCCAACTTGATTGAAAATTATGTTTTATGATATTTTAATACATGTAGATGAAGTAGTTGTTTTCTCAACGAGGAGTACAATAGTTGTACAGTACTAGACACGAGTACTTGTAACTTTCAGGTTTCTCTGTATACCACAGACATTATATAGTCATAAAATGATAAATATGTGTTTATAGAAATTGTAATTATAGCATGGTAAATAGACTAGAGAAATCTGAAAGTTTCACGCACAGGTCTGTGGCAATGGGGGTTTGGGCTACTTAATAAATATGAGGTCGATATGCAATGCACATCGGTAGATTACGTCTACTGTAATTATTTGGACTAGGGAAGGGCCACAATTCCAACACATCAGCCCCGTTATGTTCTGAATAAAATACATGTATAATTTCTTGAGTGCCAATTGCATCTTACAAATATCAAAAACATTCACGGCAGTCAATTCATTGTGTAAACGTACTGGTCTTCATGGCAATAATGAACGTATTTAGTTTAATGGAGATTATATAACGAAGGGAACTAATTCAGCTTATTCAGTTTACTAGTCAAAATGATTCGGTTGTTTTCGCTTTTTTTCCGAAAAGTAATTTATTCAACATACGGAAAATAAACGCGCGCCACCTGATGTCATAATTTAGTAACTTGCATTCTGCTTACTGCCTGTTGCTAACTGCCGTTGTTAATGACGCTTAGTGGCAAAACCGATTATGACTGGTTTCAGGAATAATGAACACACAAACATTGGATAGTCACCAAGCATGTTGAAACAATCATCAAGTATAACCGATAGAGAACAAGCATGTTGGAACTGTCATGAAGCATGTTAGAATAAACATCACGCATAATGTAAATATTATTCATGAATGATGTAATGTTGCAGCAATCATCAAGTATAAACGAATAGACAACAAGCATGTTGGAATTGTCATAAAGCAAATTAGAATAAGCATCAGTCATAATGTAAATATTCACCACGAATGATGTAACTTTTACCTAAATATCCTTCCATAGACATGTGTTGTTACTAAAATAGACATAGAGATTTGAGCATTGGGAGTGACCTAATCATACTGTGCTTTAGCAGTATTACGGAATACCGTTAGTGCCATCGTGGTTACACATTAAAATCCAGAGGGCGAGAACGCGAGAACGCGATAGTACGATGGCGACAATGTGACAATACGATGATGACAGGGTGACAATACGATGGCGACAATGCGATAGTACGATGGCGACAATGCGAGAACGCGATAATACGATGACGACAATCAGACAGTGCGATGACGACAGTGCGACAATACGATGGCGACAGTGAGATAGTACGATGGCGACAATACTACAGTTCGATAGTGCGATAATACGATGACGACAGTGCGAAAATACGATGACGACAGTGCGACAATACGATGGCGATAGCCGACAGTGCGATAGTACGATGGTGCCAATGCGATAACGCGATAGTATGATGGCGGCAATTCGAAAATGCGATGGCGACAGTGCGACAATACGATGGCGACAATGCGATAGAACGATGGCGACATTGCGATGATACCACGGCGACAGTACGATATGACTATCGCATTGTCGCCCCCGTACTATCGCACTGCCGCCATTGTATTGTCGCACTGTCGCATTGTCGTCATCGTACTAGCGCGTTTTCGCAATCGTACGAACGCATTGTCGCCATCGTATTGTCGCACTGTCGTCATCGTACTTTCGCGTTCTCGCATTCTCGCCCTCTGGATTTTAATGAGTAACCACGGTGGCCCTAACGGTATTTTGTACAGTAAAGTGCGTAAAATCTGGTTTGGAATAACAATTTTTATGCCGAAAACAGATGTTGAAAACCCGACTTTGTTTTATAAGTAGTAGTCTAAATATACAATGAGTTTTCCGAGCATTAAATAAACATATTAAAATAAAATTCATGTTCGTATCAGTTGAAGTTCTTGTTAATAGTAGAAGCAAAGAACACAATAAAACGCTGATTGGGCTTACTAATTTGAGGCAAGAAAAAACACATCGCGCTATTATATATAACATATAACGCGCATCCGCAAAGTTCGAGCGCCCGTCTCGGTGCCGTCGTTTCCGGTGAAAGTTTCGCACAGGAGCTACCGAGTTTGGATATGAGACCACGAATCATGGCTTGACTTTATATATCAGTCAGCGTAGTACCTGACCAGACTGCGCGGTTGGACAAGCTAGGATGGACCAACTTCGGCCGCATATGACATAAGACCCATTTTCGCATGACGCGGGTCATCTGACCTTTATAATGTGTATATAGCTTTGAATGGAATTTGCACATAGTTTTTGGCATGGATTTATTGTTATGTTAATGTGTTGCACGCTTTCAAAAGCAGAGGGCATATATAAGATCAAGTATACTACGGAGTTCATTTTCTGTTGCAAAATGAAATGCAATAAAGATTGTTACTCAGCGGTGTGTACAGTATGACAGCGTTGTCTGTCTGCGATGCATTTATACTGGTTCTAAGCTGGCATACTCACCAATTGGACTCAACCATCTGCTCGAACAAGAAATGATAAGTTCTACTAGCATAAACCTTTAATTGTAACTCATTTTAAAAATATTCATGTTATTTATATTATTCAATTTATTATTCAAAATTATAATTATTATTTCCTTTATTGTTGTTTTTCGCATTAAGAAACTTATTCGGCTTACGAAACTGAAAAATCCCATGGGAAAAAAAAATCCCATGGGAGTAAAAATCCCATGGGATTTAAAATCCCATGGGATTTAAAAATCCCATGGGATTTAAAAATCCCATGGGATTTTTTATTTTTTTTTAAACACGACTAAACGCATTAAAATATCTTAGTTGTTCATCATTTCATAAAATATGATGTTTCTGAAAGTTTCATGAATAAATCTCCCAAAATAAGAAAAAAATCCCATGGGATTTTTTTCTCCCATTTTAAAATGGGATTTTTTTATTACTAAATATTTTTATATATAATTGGCATAAAACCAATATACAGTCCTTAAATAACGTTAAAATACTTGCAAACGCAAATAAAACACGTTTTTTAAAATGTTCAAAATCCCATGGGATTTTTCTCCCATTTGCAAATTATGGGAGAAAAAAAATCCCATGGGAGAAAAAATCCCATGGGAAAATCAAAAATCCCATGGGAAAATGCAAAAATCCCATGGGAACCCCAACTTTGCTTATAAATTTCATAGTGAAGAAAACGCGTTTTTTGAGTGAAAATAACCAATTATTAATCAACGATAAGACTTTTATCGCATACTATGTCTCAAAGTAGCAAATCTTTAAGAAAAAGGGTACTTAAGTTTGCGAAATTTCGGTTTCGCAAAGTTTTTCCGGTGGCCGTTTTTTGCAATTGATTACTCGCCATAAATGAGGACACCATGCTATAAAAAGGTTTCTCTCCGGCAACTTATTTGTATTTGTGATAGATGTTCCACCCACACACATATTAAATGCAGGAGATTTCCTTATCACATACTTGTTACGCATGCGTTATCCGTCGTAACTATGTAACTTTTACAGCGCCCGCCCGGGTGATTTTGTAGTTGATAAAGTCCTTGAGAGCAAATTCATCATTATTGTTCACACCTATCATGCATACTTCATTATTATGTACGTATAGGTGTTCGAGAATTTGACATGAGAAGCAATTAATTTTCTGAAATATCATTTTAAGTGTTACGTTGTTTTTAGAAGAGAGAATATTTTCTGCGCTTATCAGGATTCAAACCCCACGTATTTTGTTGAGAAAAAGACAATTACAACCATGAAGCAAGTAGGAGCAAAATATGGCTTCCTACAACTTAAACGACATAGTAAGCGATATTCGATGAATGCAAATGTCTCAATATTTTAGAACGAAGTATTTACACAGAGAATTTCCAGTTGCAAGAGGAGAAGCAGTTTAACATTTTCTTTGGTCAGCTATTCAAAGGTATAATTGGAACTGAAAGCTACATAATTGCTGCCGCCTGAGTAACTATTAACTGATACCCAAGCGAGAATCCATTACATTTTGTTTTGTACTCAACAAAGTATAGAAACATAGCACTATATTGTCAAACATCGTGTTAACAATAATCGACCGTAACTTTGATACTTACTGCTGAATGCATTTAGCTTTTTCTTTTAAATCATGAAGTTCTTAAACATTGCATTACGATGCGACGGAATAAATCAGAGATAAATATTACCTTTTGTATACAATCTAACATATCAATAGTTGCTTAAAGTTTCATCCGAGATAAGCCTGTGCAGTGCTGGATTTTATTTAAGAAGAGACAACTTTAAAACGAAAAATATCATACAAGCGGAAAGAATAGTCCCAGATAAGACTGCACGGGCTAATTGGGGACGACACTTTACGTATATGCATTAAGCCCAGTTTTTCCAAAACACGAGAGTCGTATGATTTTGAAAATGTTTCAAAAGGGTCTTAATTCTTCAAAGACAACGCGGGCGTGAACTTAAATGCACAACCTTAAGCAGCGTATCAAGGCATACTTGATATTACATTTGTCAACATAAAGAGCAAAATGTATGTTTCATTTTTATGGTAATATGTCAACAATAATCATTTCTTTACTTTTATAAATGTAATAAATTTCGCTCTGAGTATGTTCTTGACAATAACATTGTTACATTGTTTCTACGCCATAATCAAAGTAACCATCGAATCAATGAACGTTTTTAAAAAAATTAAATTAAAAAAAAAAAGAATTAAGTTTATTTAATCCCCCGAAAAACGTTGCGTTTTCGATCAACGCTCGTGTTTTCGATCAAATATTTCATTTTTAAATAGTATAAATAACCAACAAATATTACCCTCGCCATCTTTTGATTTTGTTTGTTTCGGTAAGGATAAATTTCAACCGCAACCCTCACAAGCGAACAGTGGTATTCGTTATTGCGTTACGTGTAGGAGTCGTATATATTGCAGATTCTACCATGATACATTTTGTACATACTATTCGACACTAATTGTGAACGCACAGCAGGTTTTTTTATGAGGCCTTTCCGAGCTAATGCAGCATTATCTGTAACACATAAGTAGTTAAGGTATTATATGTTACCATTGTTTTATTTGTTTAAACGCATCGTGTTTTTAGAATTTTAAACCACGACTTCACTATGATTTTCTGGAATATCGTTTGAATTTTGGTGTGTTTGTAACGAAAGAAAGCCATGTGTTCGTAAGCAGCAGAATTCAAACCCAGACACCCTTTAGAGTAGAGAGAAACGAAACCATAGTGCCAAGTGACTTAGAATGTAGAAAGAGCCTTTTCAAGAAAAATGGCTAACTTGATGACAAAGGTGTTTTTTTCATAACTATGGCAAGGGATGAGAGGAATCCATATGCCTCACTTTTGTAAGTGATAAAAATACAAACAACTGAAAAAAAAATCTTTCCAACTGCAGGATGGATATCTGAAAATCACTACGTGGCCATATTTTTTATGTCAAGCGACCTCTTGCCTACTGGTTGCACTCTCGACTCCAGATTTCGTATTGCTATTCGTAGCTACTAAATATCCAAACTCAGATTATTACTTTCTCTTCATCCATCTCAGTTTCTTGGTAGTTCTTGTAAATTACGTTTTGCACTTCGACAATGTACACACTGCTGAAAGTAATTTATGTAGTGTTTAAAATGTACGTAGAAATTGATATGTATTTAATTAGAATGAACATTATTTTTATTGTGTATTCTGTTGTGCTATAAATTAAGACCGCTTAAAAATACTTATTCTTTGTTGTTAAACGTTTTTGTACCATCTACTTTTAAAATCCATAAAATCTTATTCGACACATACTCCTGGATTTTACTTCGTATTCCACAACATGTTGTTATTTTTCATGAATAACTGGATAATTGCATTATAACCTAGACACAATGACCTTAAAATATACGATAGTAAATCCTGAAAAAAATCAGAAGTAAAACTTTAAAAAAAAAAAGGCTACTTGTCGGAACGATCGGATTTTATCTATCAAACAGTTTAATACATAAACATTTGTGGTAACAATTGTGTACTACAGGGAATACTGGAGTGTCGCACGTGATATCAATATGGTGATGGTGTCTCAGAGGGTGTAATCACGTGATAAACAAGATGGCCACGTCCACGCCGAGACAGTTTTTTAGCCGTTTTATACCCTTAAATATTTATATGAATTGATTAAATGCAAGCCATATCAGCACGAAACTTATTAGCGTTTATTTCCTATCAATAGCCGCTCTGTATCGCGACTTACCTGTCTCGGCATGAAAGTTGCCATCTTGTCACGCGATTACCCCCTCTGAATCTGATGTTTCTGATTTTCTTATTTACATATGGGTGCTCAATTGTTAATATAAAATGCGCATGTGATGTTTTTAAAGACATTCGGTGCTCAAATTAACATTAAACTAGCACGGTGTTACATAAAATACAAAAGCCACAAGATGATCGTTAAAATAATTTCTCGGACCCCCTGTATTACATTGAATACACGTGATTAGTATTGCAAAACGCGTAATCATGCAACGAACCTTAAGAAATGCAGCATGAATAAAATGTATACTTATTACGAGACATGATTTGCTTTCAATTTAGTTTAGTTTAGTTCATACTGCACACTAACTGCTTAAACGCCTGTTTAGTTCATACTGCACACTAACTGCTGAAACGCCTGTTTAGTTCATACTGCACACTTACTGGTTAAACGCCTGTTTAGTTCATACTGTACACTTACTGGTTAAACGCCTGTTTAGTTCATACTGCACACTTACTGTTTAAACGCCGGTTAAGTTTCTTTTGCACATTCACTGGTTAAACGCCTGTTTAGTGAAATTTGAACACTCACTGGTTAAATGCCGGTTTAGTTCACTTGAATACTATGTTGTAAATCGCATTTTTAGTCCAAATTACATGTAAATTGTGTAAACGCCATTTAATTAATTTTGCGCATGTATTAGTTTAACACTTTTCATTGTTATTTGGCACATTAAGTGGTAAAAAGCTTGCTTAGTTCCTTTAACACATACACAGAAGTGTCGAGAATAAATCCAAAAAGAAGCATTCTTGAAAAGCTGACTGCTATATGGATAATCCTGGATAATCCTGATACAGATTTTGCCCCTCACAATTCTAATCGCATACCTTGAATATACACATATTAACAAATAAATATTGTGCCCATAAAACGTATCATGGTATACTAAAGTAACCGCAAATTGAATTTGAAATAAGATATGTAAAATAACTGACTCCTTCGACTAATTTAGTTGAAAATGATGTTTTATTCCTAAGTAATTTAGCTGCGAGTGTACGATTTTGTCAACAGACGTTTATATGAGTAATAAACCATAGTGTACGTTGGTGTGTGGTATCAGAATTTGAATAACAAAAGAAAAATAAATGCCATATTTCGTCGGGTATCGTGTTCTTCGATTTCTCGTCTGCTATTAATGATCTATTTACCCCAGACGACATTTACATTCCCGCCATTATAAGGATCTCTGAATGATACGCATATTTTAACGTATATTTATATAGATGCAAAATTGTGCAAATATTTATTTCATTATTATCTCGTGTCGATTTTCATGAGAATATTTAATACGATACAAAAAAAATGTTATAATGCCAAAGTATTCTTCTCCAATAATATCTCGACTATGGTTCGACACAAATTTGTTTCCTTTTCCCATCCGTAAAATACAGTAAATGTGATAAAAGATCAAATTAAAAGGACAAACTATTTTTTTGATATTTCAAAGCATGGTTTACCATATTTAAAGTATATGCGTAAAATATACCCGCATATACAGAAATATGCAAACTCACGCTTTCTTGTTTGTTTATTACATATTGCGATTAGTTTGTGTTTTTCATAGATGTGCCTCCCACATCATTACAAGCACACAATTTGTTATCGTGTTACATCAAGAATACCATGCTATGCACAGACATGATACGCTTGCAGTATCTGTCGTAACGGTGTCACGTACGCTCGGATGCATTGTGTAACTGTCGAGGACCTTGCGAGCAAACACAGCATTATTTGTCACACCTATCATACATATTGAATTGTTTTGTACGCATAGTTGTTCGCCATTAATACAAAGCCAAATATGCTATGTGATTCTATGGAATATCGTTAAAATACCTAATAGAAACTCATTTTCCGCTTTAGGTCGGATTTAAACCGTACGTAGCTACATGAGAAAAGGAAAAAAAGTGACTGCAAATGAAGATGATCTTTTGAAAGGAAATGGCTAGCTAGAATTCATACGGCAATTGTCGTAAATCGATACAATACATTTTAAAATTTCAATATTTTTGTACAGAACATAAACACAGACAAACTCCAGTTGCAACAGCAGAGGAGCACTTTTATGGTCTACTACTCAGAGGTGGGAACCACAGTAACATAACTGTAATGTTATTGCCTGAGACGCGATTCAATGAAAAAGAAACACGAATTAACTACATCTTGTTTTGTATTTAACATAATATAGAAACATAGAATCAAGTTGTAAAACATATTTTAACAATTACCGACCATTGTAACGTTATTAGATCCTGTGACTTTGATACTAACTGCTGACTTCAATTGAGCCATTCTCTGTACTTAGTGAATGTGAATAATGTGTTGTTCCAGCCGCACAAGCAAAACAGGGACAAGACTTGCCACCCAAACTGAATGTTTGCAAATTAGAGGCTTCTTTTGAACGAAATATATAATCAAGGTGAACATAATCGTCATTGATTAGCCTGTGTGGCCTCTACAGGCTTGTTTGGGACGACACGTTACGCTAGTGAATTGAGCCTCGTTTTCCTAGAGTCCGGCTCATTGTTTAGTTCTTTAAAATATCTTTAAATCATTAGTCTCGAACATTTATGAACTATTAAATGAAGATGTTCAGAAATAACTGTTATATTGTCTAATTTATAAAGTACATCATGATTCGGAAACCATACCCCAAACAATACGAATTTGCTTTTTCATTTGAAAACAAAAACAGCAACATTTACGTTTAAATTTTATGAATCGGTAGATATTAAAATGCCTTCACTATAAGAAATGTCGTCTATTACTTGATTAGTATTTCATTGATAATAATCGTGTCCCTACACCATATATCAAATATTTATGAACACGTATTTAGTGAATAAAATTAGAACAAAATCAAAAGAGTAGATACCGTATAAGAAAAGTTGACAGGCAATTAAAGAAGTAAGTACCAAAAGATTACAAAACCAAGCATTATTCTTTTCAAGCGGTCTTAATTAACAGCATCAACATTATAAAGCATAGATTATCTATATTTTAGCTATTCCTGCATTTTAAAGAGAGATGAGAGATTTACAAGAACTTTTTAGAAATAAAGACAAATTCAAAGATGGAAATATAATTTTCATTGTAGGTGTTTAGTAGTTGCAAAAACCTAAACAAACATGTGTATGAAAAAGATGCAAAGTATCTATTTAAAAGATCGTCATGGCTACCCACCGCTATAAACGGATTTATTTTTTGTCTGCAACACTTAATCACCTTTTCTATACGGGTCGCTTGACATGAAGGTACACCGAGACAATGGGGTGTACTTCCTGCTGGATAGGTAACCGACCAAATCAGAACAAGGCCTGAGCTAGAATCGAACTTTCGACCTTCTGCAATCTTGTCAAGTCAATTGGTCACTTAAACACTTGTTGCCAGTGACTTTTAAAAAGGGACAGGTCGACGATATAATTTGTTACAAAAAATGTATAATAACTCACAGACAGTTAAGCATGCTATTGTAGTTTCAGAAACAATAATGGACATACATGTATTATATGTATTTTTTCCTATAAATAAATGACCTCGAAGAGGTTGTTTTTGCTAGACAAAACGTCACTTAAAGTAAATAAAGAACATTTAGGTGTTGATTTTGTGTTGGACAATTTGTAAATGGCTCTAAATAAATGGCCTAAAAGTGATGATTTTGTGTTAGAAAATTAGTCTTAAACGACAGAAAAATATGCTATAATTGATAAGCACGTGTATGGAAATTGAGCATCAAAGAGGGTGATTAGATCTACAACTGCTCTTGACATTGGCTCTTCAACACTTTTCTGTGGAAAGATAATTTTCAAACAAATTGTCATAGATTCAAAATATGTTTAATGTTTTATTAGTACACATGAAATAAACTTATTGCTTCAATTTCCCTGTACATTTTAATGCATACATGGCGCTTCAGATTTAACACTCAGTGGTCCCGGCGTTGAAAACGGTTAAGGCCAAACCAAAAACCAACTTTTTCTTCTTGATAAAAATGTTCTCTAATTTTATTAATACTTTTGTGAAAGGTAAATTAGTGTTATGACTTTTTAAGTACGAATATATGTGAACAAGTCCCTTCGAGATAAAGTATCAGCATATTGTACAGTTGATGTACACTTGTCATAACAAGCATGTATAGTTACTACTTACTCATATTTGTCTTGTAAACTAGTCCAGTTTCCAAGATATGTGATCTTGCCGAGAATCGTCATTTCCGATTTCCGGATTTCACCAAACACATATCATTATAATAGAAAACACCAATATAACACTATAAACTGGCTCACAAGACGATGTCATGTCGACGCACCTTTAGAATATATATCCATTTGTATTACGCCGTACACTGAACCAGAAACACACAACGTGTGGCTCCAGTAATCGCGGGCTTCAAAAGAAACTACACGTGAGTGGTAGAACAATGTATGTCGTTTGTAAATTCCACCATTCTTATGTTTACTTGTAAACTTTGTGATATTTAGTTTTCAGCCCTCTTATATACTCGCCTTGTTTAGATTTGGGTCGTGTTTATTATAGACACTCATGAATTTAATTTTAAGATTGAAGTTCATACGATTTTCGAGAAAAATGGCGGCACGGAACCTTCCTGACACGAATGTCAATAAATCATCAGCATTGATACAAACTCAAAGATAACAAACTAAGTTTGTAAGAATGTATATGTTTATAAAGTTATGTGATAAAAGAACGTTAATAAAGTTGTTTGATAAAAGAGTTGTCAATTATATGAACATGTGAGAGAGAATAAACGCGTGTATAGCGCACTCATATAATAATTTAGGGAAACAAAATACAAAATACGGTACCTAACGTATATTGAGCTGCAAATGGAAATATTATTTCGATATATGCAGCTGTTTAACTTTTGATAATCGTTTTTTTTTAAACTCGCATATTTTAATTTAAGCTGACACGCGTTGCGTATGGGTTCGACGCAAATAAATCCTATATAACTACGAATTAATTAGTATTTCGAAGAAATTAATGATAGCGAGTGGAATATTTTAAATATTTTACAGTATAGTATTCCGGATTATACGAATCTCTCAAAATGATGTATTAATGTGTTACTATTTTGTTAAGGTTTGTTCAGTGTAAATCCGCTTTGTGTTTCTTGTTTGTAAAAAGTTGTGTTTCAATTTAAAAAGTCAAATCGTATGTCTAAGTTTACTTTTGTAAATTATATATGTTTTGTATTAAAATGAATTACAGTTATTGCCTTCTACAAAACGTTTGATCACTTTGGTAAGCATTTATATAAACGTATGCGGTCATATCGTGCTGCTTTTGATTGTGTAATATAGAGAAAACTAAAATTATGTTATACAAATGTAAAATATGTGAGCTCATCTTCATCTATACTTGACCATGTCTGATTATTGCAATAAAATGCTTCCAATTATTTAGCTTTCGTCGAATTTTATGTGCAATTGTTTTTGAAACACACGTTATTAAAAATCAATTACATATATGGCCTGTTAATCCTTGGACTCTCAGAACAATCGCCACAAGCACCATCACAGATTACAAACGTACTTTTCAAGCACTTAACTCCATCCGACGAATAGACGTTAACTTATTTTGAACATACACTGTTTAAACTCCTTTGTCCATCTCCAATAATGCATTTTGATATTTTAGAGCATTTCTCAATCTTAATCGTATAAGATTGATGCATTCCTTTCTGGGATCCAGCTCGAAGAACAATCAGACAAAAAGTTTCACAAAAAGCGACTGATTCAGGGATACTCCTGGCGGAACCTGCGTTGATCATCTTACGTATACCATGTGTATAAGGTATACACGTCGAGAAATACTGATATTACGGTCATAATGAATCACACTATACTACGGCAACAGTGATTTAATTTGAAATAGGATAAGTGCAAATTAAATGACTCCTTTGGGTGGCTATTTATCTGAACAAGATGCTTGAATTTCTTATTATTATGCTACAATTGTAGTCAAGATGTCAACGGAGGTTTATATGAGTAATACACCATATTCTATAATTACGAACAGTATAACAGTTTGTATTATAATACACGGTAATCACCGATATCCTCGGGTATCGAGTTTTCAATTGTCTCGTTTGCTATTTATCCTAAACGACATTTAACTCCTACCAAGATATCTAATAGATTAGCATTGCTGAAAGTATATAAATTAAATTGTGCAAAACTGCGTCATCATTTATGCATCTGTAAATAGGTGACACTTTTCTTGTCCATTTTATAAAAACAAATTATACTATGTTAAAGAGATCGAAATGTAGTAAACACGATACGCTTGTAATAATGGTCAGATATAAGAAAGACAACGACGGCGACATTTTGAAAACAGTAGCATCAGCATTAAAAAAATGCATTCGTCAAACCTGTACTTAATTATTCCAATAAATAAAATGCATATTTTATCGTACGTTTTCTTAAGAAGGCTTAATTGTTTGTTTTCTATGTTTGCCTAAATGTCTTTTTGTTTAAAAGTGCATAAACATCACTTGATTTTACATTGTAAACAAAGACTGTTTTAATATTAAAGTATCGCCTTGAGAAACGGGGTAAAATGCACGTGCGTTCAAGACTGCACCGGCTAATCTGGGAAGACATTTAAAGCACATGAGCTAGACTCATTTTTTGATATGACTAATCATGTTGCGGAATTTCCAGATCACTAGCCGTGATATCTCTTCAGGTTATAAATAAATACTAAATATATTGTTCGCCTTACTTTGAGTACCATCTTGACATTGGTTGAAGTTATTCGTATTTTTTAATTGATTACTTGCCATAAATGTTGACACCATGCAACAATAAGATTTTTTTCCTGCTACTTATTTGTTTTTATGATAGATGTTTCACCCACACGCATATTAAATGCAGGAGATTTACTTTGCACATACTTGACGGACGGACGGACGGACGGACGGACGGACGGACGGACGGACGGACGGACGGACGGACGGACGGACGGAGGGACGGACGGACGGACGGACGGACGGACAGACAGACAGACAGACAGACAGACAGACAGACAGACAGACAGACAGACAGACAGACAGACAGACAGACAGACAGACAGACAGACAGACAGACAGACAGACAGACAGACAGACAGACAGACAGACAGACAGACAGACAGACAGACAGACAGACAGACAGACAGACAGACAGACAGACAGACAGACAGACAGACAGACAGACAGACAGACAGACAGACAGACAGACAGACGTATACGTATAGCATATTGATCTTGTAAGGATTATCATAGAAAACATACATGAATTTATATGTACAAAAATGACATTGAAAATAAAACATTCCTAAACTTTCGATATTGTAAATAGAATTTTCATATTTAACCAAGATTAGATTTTTTACAAATTACTAGATATACAGATGATGAATAAACTGAATTTAAATAAACTTGTAAAGAAAAATAGAGTATGAAAAACATAAACATAGTACAGTTTTTAAAACGTTATAAAAGACGAGTTTATATGGAAAAAACTATATGCTTAAGAGAAATTAATCAGTTTATATTAAAAGAACTATATCCCGGATAAGTACAATTGGAAAATGGGTTTATAATGAAGTTTGTTAGTATTAAATTGTACAAAAATTTGATTTTGTTATACAAAATTAAAAATACGCAAATATAGTATTTTAGTTTTGTTATACTAACATATATACATGATGAATAACATATATTACGTTCTGAGCTTGTACAGAGGATGGAAACCATGGACATAGCACAGGCGTTAAAATGTTATACAAGACGATATGATATAAACAAGATAAGATGAAGGGAAATTAATTAGGTAATATTAGAACTAGTCTATCCAAGTTTAGTTTAATTGAAACATGCGGTATGGCTTGACATATGAACTTGCTTATGGTTTTAACTATTTTTTGTTCTAAGTACCCATTAATTCAACACATTTCAACATACTTGATCTTTTATAATAGTACGCTAAGATTAATTATTTTCGTAGTGAAGTGAAGGATGGGCATATCATAATTAAATGGAAATCGTCTACAATATCCCTGCCATTACTGGCATTACATTTTGCGCATAACCGCTGAAATCTATCTATATTGTTATGTCTACCTGTTTCAATGGCTTATATGAGAGACGATTATCGTAATTTTGAAAGACAAATTCCCAATTTATTTGGAAGATTATCAAGATAAGCTTCAAACTCGAACTGGCATTTAAATTATTTGAATTTCAATAACTAGTTGCTATTATTTTTTAACTTGTACCAAGATTGTTTAAAGACATCTATTGTCGTAGACTTCAACATAATATGGAAGGTATTGTGGCAGAAGAGGGATTGTACCATACGTATGAAAATCCCTAGGTATCCAACAGTTTCTTGATATTTAATTGCCAATTACTTTTACAATATTTCATACAATGACGATATCATTATATAACTTAATCGGATGATTTTACACCAGAGCTGTATTAAAGAACGTATCTGTTTATGTAAAGTGGATACCTACCTAGTTCACCATATACTCCTATGCTGCTGGTAGATGATTTGACACCTAGGGGCATTTTACAAACTTCTAGATGTACACGTTCTAAAACGATGAACTTTTCGATGCCCCATACCTCGCACCCGTAATTTAAAGTAGCACCCACGAATGCGTCAAAAACTTGAAAAGCAATACTGGGTTTAATATAATCTAGATTTTTAGATTATTCATTAAACATTTTGAGCTTTAAGACCTTTTCCAGAAAGAGATTCAGCGTTGAGTGAAAACGAACCCGTGTATTTAAAAACTGTTCCTAAGTAATTAAAATCATCGACAATGTCTTTCAATTCACCTTCAAATGACCGCCTTACATTGTCAAAAGAGGGCCATCTTCTTCTAACACCATTACCTTAGTTTTACTGATAATAATATCAAGTCCTCTAATATCACAATATTCATTTGAGTAGTTAATACTTTGTTAAAGGTGAGTTACAGACTTGCCGAATATTACAATGTCATATGAAAACAAGCATAAGTACAAACATCAAGTCATCATATGACCCTCCAGAACTGATGTCCTTTTCTGAAAATAGTTCCAAGTAATTAAAAAAAATAGAGAAAACAACGCCGGCAACAATACCTCTCCCTGGTTGAGACCAATAGCACACTTGAAGAAATCCGAGTATGAAAATTACTTTTTTTTAAACAGCATCTTACTTCAGAATACATGTCTTTTACAATTGTTAATAATTTACCGTTTTAAAGCTTATACCATAGTCCATTTAAATAGACAGAATCAAATGCAAGTTTCATCTCGATTAAACAACAATACAAACATCCGTTAGAATTCACGGCATTTTGAACAATAGCATTAAGTACAACGGCCCATTTGGAAGCCAAATTGTGCGTCACTTAAAATGTTATTATTTTCAATCTTATTATTTAAACGACTATTTAGAATGCCCGTAAAAAGCATATATAAATACGAACATCGTCCTTGTCATTATTTTTAAAAACAGGCACAATAAAACCCGTTGCCCATTATGTAGGGAAATGCCCAGAATGTATTACAGCATTAAATATCTGTAATATATATGATGATAATATGTCGAAACTTTCGATGAAGTATTCTTTTAACAAATTGTCACAGCCACACGATTTACTGCGTTCGAGTCGATGAATGGCTTTTGCAATTTCGTCTATTGTAATTGGACTATCTAGTTCATCAAATCTGCATTAAACGCAATTAATTTTCTAAAATTTCATTTAAATCGTGTTTAGTGTGACTTGTTTCTAGAAGACAGAAACAAATTACGCTTCAGGTTTCAAACCCCACGTATTTGATTTTTTTAATTAAGACAATTGCCACCACGGAACAAGTAACAGCCAAATGGAATCGGTCTTTTTAAGCCATATGGCTAACTATAACTTATATGACATAGCAAGCGATGCGATGAATGCAAATGTCTCAATATTTAAGTACGAAGAGAATTACGAAGATAATTTCCAGTTGCAGGACAGAAGGTTCTTTGGTCAACTTTTCAAATGTGGAATTGGAACCAACGCAACATAATTGCTGCCGCCCGAGTTACGATTAACTGAAACCAAAAGCAAGAATCAATAACAATCTGTCTTACATTTAACATATTATAGAAATATTGCACTATATTGTCAAACATTTTAGAGCAATAATCGTGCGTGACGTTGATACTTACTGCTGAATTCATTTACCTTTTTCTTTCAAATCATGTAAAATCATGACTCCCTCGAACGTTACAATACGATTCGTAGAAATAATTCAGAGACAAATATACATTTGTTTACACAATCTAGCATATCAATAGTTGCGTTAAGTTCGCGCTAAATATGCCTGTGAAGTCCCAAATTTACGTTAAGCAGAGACTTCTTTCAAACGAAAAATATCATAAAAGCGAAAAGAATCGCCCCAGATAAATGGGGGCGACACTTTAAGCAAAAGCCCAGTTCTTCCAAACACGGCAGTCATATGATTTTTAAACCATCGCAAAAGGGTCTTAATTCTTCAAAAATACAACTTGCATGTTGTTTAATTCGAAACTGTTTCGGTGTTCTTGATAGCAGCGTATCAAGGCATTCTCGCTATTTCGTTTGAAAACAAAACGGCAATATGTATGTTTCATTTGTATGAAACGGCAACTATAATCATTTGTTTACTTGTATTAATTTTATAATTTATTTTCTTATTATGTTCTTGTCAATTACATTGCTCCTACGCCATATTTAAAGTAACCATCGTATGATTGAACGTTATTTAATTAATAAAATTAGAAAAAAATACATTATCTAAAAATTACAATTAAGGAAGTATATACCGTATAAAAAACGTTGAAAGAAAATTAAAGAAGTCGATTTTACAAAGTTAGACAACCATGCATAAGTCTTTTCTACAGGTTTCAATTTAAAGCATAATGGAAAACATTTTCCGAACACCTTTATCATATATTTTAGCTCTGTCTGCATAGTAAAACGAAAATCTTATCTAGAAAGGAAGACGAATTCAAAAACTGATGTAAAACTTTCTACATGTGTATCAAGAAGCTACCAAACCCTCAACCAAACCAACGGTTTAAGTGTATGAACGAGAAGTAATGTATATATTCATTAAATCGTCATGGTTACACAATTCTATTAGTGGATCTTTTTGTTGTTTCTTAGCCAACACATAAACCGACGACCATAAGAAAACCATTTTCATTCTGGACGCTTTACAAGAAGGTGAACTGCACCTTTAGATTTGTGATTATTCTGTGTTGTACAATAGACCACCTGCTATAAACAAAGAAACTCGGTTTGATGGATTTTGTGCTGAACAAAATATCACTTGCTATAAATTAAAGACCTCGAAGTGATGATTTGTGCTGGACAATAGGTCATTTGCTTTAAAAAACAGTACATCGAGGTGATGGAAAATTGGTCAGTCCAGGGTAAATGCCCAATCCTTGAGTCAGATAGACTTCAGCCCTTATCAGCAATACAATAATGGTCTGTAGCTGTTAATGAGATAACATGCTGGGATGCTGACCCTTTGAGAAGGTTAACCCGAGAAAGTGATTTATTGCTGCTGACCACAAGTCTTCCAGATAATCCAAACATCTGCATCATTTTGTGAGTGAGTGGTTGTGTGTGTAGTGAGATGTTAGGAGTCCATAACACCAAACCTACTCTTCAGATATGTAAGTAATAGTTCACTATTACAGCTTTTAAATATTAATTAGGTTTAATTAACCTTTTTCTTCATGCACATGCAAACATCATCAATTTGAATCATACATTTTTACATTTTAGCTCATAAACATTCATGAAGTATCCAAATCTTTTAACAATTTTCATAAACCTTGTAAACACTGTAGAACTCACATTTGATGCCCAATCTTCATGTAACTTTAATGTGATAAACATTACCTTTTAAGGGATTCTCTTTTCTCATATATTATATGCTCTTCATTTTCAGAAAATCTTCAGCAACAAACTAGAAGTGGGCTTGGATTCATTATGAAATGTAGATAAACATAAACATGTGTAGCTGATAATAAGTTCAGCTATCAGTATCTATATCTATCTATCTATATAAAGGTCACTGTGTTAGTGTGTGTTACTTGCATAAATTGAGAGTGTTTGCTAAACCTTATAACATTTTTTGTTAATGAGAAAATGAAAGTAATTCGTGAAGTATTATGATTGGACAATAACGGCTAAAGCAATTACCGTATTGAGTGTGTTTATAAAGTGTAAATAATTTTTTTTTAAATAACTAACCTTATATAACCTAAATATTCAACGATGATAATTCGGTCTTTTCGAAACTAAGGGCGAACAAGAGTTGTTTCCCATTCTGGAAGGTATCGGGTAAAAAGTAAACAAATCAAACGAAATTCGGTCTGCATCTCAGATCTCTGAAATCGTAATATTTACTGTTCATTTCAATTTTAAATTTTACGTATACAGTTATTTCTTCATTGATTGATATAGTTATAGTTCTAGTTTGTGTACATTAGTAGTTTAATGTTGTTTTGTCACATAATTTCGCGACACCGATCTTTTTTTTAAACTGTGCCTGTTGCATTATTCAATTGATACCCAACATTTATTACGTTTCTGTAAGATATTTGATTGATTGATACACCTTATTAATGTGGATTTATTATTAAATATTGATTGATGTCACACTTGACTATCAGTTTCTTGAAACATTTGTTTTAACCGCAATTTCATACCAGTTTAGAGTAAATTTCTTGGTTTTACGATTAACAAAATTATAATGTTTTTGAATTTTTTTTATTTAAATATATTTTCTTTATAATACTGTGTGAGAGTGTTGTGAATGGTAATAGTTTAGTGTTGTGTTGTTTATTTTCACTGTCCACTGACAAAATTAATTGACCTGGTTCTTCTTCGGATATACAGCCCTTGCTGACTCGTTTGCTTGCTTTAAGATTCTGATTTTATTTCCAGTCGGTAAATATTAAGCCATCTTACTGTTAATGATTTAATCACGTGAAATTAAATTGCTTGCATTATTTTTTTTTTGAATATTAACAATGAATGTCTTCTAAATTTTTGTTCGACATATATACAATGTAGTAGAGGCTGAAGAACCCAAAATCAGTCTTAATCCGGACAAAATTGGAACAGATTTGAAAGTTAGATTTTCTGAAAGGATATAGCTTGAAGATTCTGAATTCAGAAAGTTCCCGAGAATTCCCATCCGGGAAACCTCAGAATCCAAGATGGCGTCCAAGATGGCGTCCAAGATGGCCGCTGTAAGTTAAGATCAGAGGTTAAATCAGAAATATCACTTTTTGAAAGGTATGATTAGAAATAGTATTATAAATACTCTTGCAACTTATTGGCATTAGATTAGCAAATGTTATCATCTGTCTTTAACATACTTGAGGTCAAGGATGTAAACCTCAAGTATGTTAGCATCCAAGATGGCAGCCATCAACTATGTATACATAGAGGAAAATCATAAATTTGACTCCTCGAAAACTATAATTGCCATTAGATCAACACATTTTATCATTTTTAATTGTCATACTTGAGGTCAAGGCCAAGGACAAAATCAAATTGAAGGTCACAATATCAATTTTGGAAGTCAATTGCCTGGTTTAAGTTGTGTTTTAAAGAGTATGGTGTGCATTCTGGTGAACATATCATATTAATACTGTAGTAGAGAACAAGTAAAACTAGCAACCGATTGGAACTTTATGAAAACGGGACATGTTTAAAGGCACAGGTTTTCAACAGAAAATATTTTCATAATCCTTTTATCAGAATATAAACTTGTATAAAATGACAATAAATGGAAAAAAGTATATCTCCTTTACTTTGACACATGTGATATATATTTAGATAAAATATCTTCATTAAAAAACTGCCCTAAAATACAACAGGTACTTTTGTTTTAAAAAACAATCTGATATAATATTTTTTTTTGATGAAAAAAGTTGTTTTATGGCATATTGATAGTGTTAAAGTGACTTGGACACGCGCCCAATACCTGTGTTTGATTCATGTCCAATTCAAGTTTGTACTTGATGATACACTCTAAAGCTGTGGTGTTTTCCAGCTGCTTGCGTTGGGGGTATAGTTTTAACTTGTACAGCACATGTACCTGATTATGTTTTAGCAATGAATTTTATGTACCTTAAGCTATCTAATTTTTCATTCTTTTTACCATTATACACGCACTTAAATGATTGTTCCCCAGCATTTTCTATTTCATCATGAGAACAATTCCGACTGATAAAAACATTTGCCCGCGATTTAAATTGAGTATCCGTCAACATTTTTTTTTTTTGAAAACTACCCCTTTACCAATACTGAATATGCGTGACGTTTTATCGCATTCACTAAAAGCATGAACGAATGGCAAGAGTCTGCATTGCCTATTGCTTATACATTTTGGGTCCTTTTTATATCCAATATCTTTTTTCTTTTTCAAGCAATTCTACGGGTCTAATGTGAAATACATGTTATTTCCATTTTGGTCAGTATGATAACATAATAAAATCAACAAATCTGTGTCCTCACCTACTACAACAGTCAATTGTTGGCACATTTAAGGCATACTTTACGGCGGTTTCAACTATCAGTACGTCTGAATCACTTTTGGCATTGACAACACGTATTTATTTCTCCTCCATGTGTGTACATAGTAGATTAATGAATCTCCGATTGTTTTCAAAATTTGACAAAACAGACATTTTCTTAGTCTTGAAGGGAGTTTTGTCATCAAAGTTTATTTCTGCTCATTTAATACCTTTAGTTCTCCTCTCGTGTGTCACATCTTTTGAGACCGCCACCATATCCATCAAATACAACACATGCCCTACCATAATGCCTTAATACATAGTCTGTATAGTGCAAACAAATTGTGTTAAATGTCTCTCCACAGGTCCATGGAATCTTTTTTATTAATGAACCCCCATCCAACACGTATTGCAAATTGTCATCTAAAATTTCATCTACACCACATACCCCTTGTTCCCATATGGAATTTGCCAGTAATGGTTTCTCTGCTTCGCGTAATAAGCCCGATGGTTCGAATTAAGATGATGGATTCCCAGAAAGTTCTTATGTAAAGTTAAACATACATTCTACATCATCTTGAGAGCTGTCAGCTACAGTTATAAGCCTTTGGAATAAAAGTTTTGGATTAACGTTTAACTCTTCATCGTTAACGTTTACACTGTCTTTTTTCTCTTAAAACTGAAGTCTGATATTTTCTTTTAATATATTTTGTCCCACTTCTTTTGCAATATCTGCATTTACAAATTTGTCTGCTATAACACCTGTTCAAATGTTTTTCAAATGAGATTCTTCTGAAAAGGGATTCCTTTCATTTAGAAATTCTTGAAGCGTGTTTCTGTCTTTTTCGTCTCGTACAATTCTCGCTTCTTTCCTTTGTCTCCACTTTCTAAACTGTAAAGTCGTGAATTGAACGATTTATTTCAGCTGTTGCAGGAACAGATAGTAACCAATGTGCTCTCTGAGCTTCCGTCATACCGCGTCCTCGCGTCAGACCCCCCTACAGATTTAATGCTTCGCATTAACAACCTGTTCAATCACTAGATCTGTCGAAAGACCTCTCCAATAGCGATTACATCTTCGAACCACATGGTATCCATCACAAAATGCTTCATGGACTTTGTGATTGGTGTCTGGTAAAGCTAACATCTGCTGAAGATATAAATATGCTGACTTTTAATATAGATAATGACCAGTCGACTCGAAAAAGGGCAATAATTTCTGGATAGCTTTTAGGTGTAGACTCCAGTTTACTATTTGTTCTGCCTTAAGAAACATTTCAGTATATCTACCATCTCCATATACTGCAACCAAAGTCTAGCAGCTTTGAATTGTGTGAGGTTTGCCTTAACATTTTCATATCTTTCCATATAAAGTCTTGTATTGTACTGTTATTACTAAGTGCGTCAGGAATTTGTTTTTCATTCAGAACTGTTTGCATAATGTCTTTCACCTTGTATATGTCATCTTCAACGGTTATTTTCCCCTCGTTCCCATTACCGAGATCAGTCTCAATTGAAGGGTTATTGTTTAAGTCTTGGGGATCAGTCTGTGGTCCTTTCATGTTTTCAAACAATACAGATTTCAGTGCATCGTCTACAAGGAAATGGCCTCTTACTGTCCTATTAACAGCTTTTCAACTAAGCATATGACCTACTGTATTATCTGCATATATAGTTTCTCAAAGTTCTTTCAGACCTGAGTTTTCTATTCTCTCCCGATGCAGCCTTGGAAACACGACTCAGTGTGAAACCCGCCTAACCTTAACACAACAGATTTAATTTTACTTTCAGCTGGCTCATTTGTAACTATGCTAAGAGCTTTCCAGTACAAAGGTTGGTCAAAAGTAAGGACTGGTGTTGTATCCAAGGAATTTGATTGCACTGCTACAATGTGCAACGTTGAGTAGATACAAGACATGTCACTCGCACTCATAACAATCATAGGCATAGACATGATAGATGACTCTCCTGGGTGTGTTCCATTCTGTACCATTTGCATTATTCCAGAACATCCTGGTAACTGCAGTTTCAGCGACCGAGTGATTTTTAAGAGAAATTTAAACTCTGCATCAGAGGTCTCAATATCATTCAAATCTGCCAGCTCTCTGAATATCATTATTTCCATATTGTTGCTTTTTTTTGTGTGTAGAAATGATTTCTGTTTTTTTTTTCAACGTCAATAACATCTCTTGTTTCAACTGTTGGTGTAATGGTTGCAATTATTCCCATTCCATTGAAAGTGTTTGACCCATCCAGTGTACAAATATTATGGTCTACATTCTCAGCTTTGTATTGGACAAATTCGTTATTTTGTACTCGTAAAGATGTTCCTTGCACGACAACTGCGCTTGATTCATATTTCAGAACCTCCTGATAAGAGCTACAGAACCCTAGACTATTCTTAGTTTCAACCAAATGCCTTGAGCCAACAAATGATTAACCTGGACTGCCAATCCAATATGTACCTGCAGAAAACTTGGACTCAAATTCAGTAGTGTCTGTAAACATTGTGATGGATCCTGTGCAAACCAATCAGTGGACTAAACGGTGTCTATATAAGTACATTATAGTTGGATTCAGACAGAGTCGTTAATTCAAAGAAAAGTTAATTGGTTCATGTGTTGGAACTGAAACTTGGATTCATAACTTTATGCCACAATTTCAAATTTGATAAGGGTTATATGGTTTGGACATTTTGTAATCATTTTTATTTAGAATGAATTACTTTAAAGTATGCAGTATGTAATACCAAATTTTCTTCTGTCTTCAAATATGTATAAACTAATTCAAACAGTGAAATGGAACATTATTGCTTTTGAAACTCTCAAAGAGTATGTGCGTAGAAAGTATACTTTATTCTATGACATGTTTTAAAGGGTAATGATCTCTGAAAGACTAATGTTGTTTATATCTTTACTCTTTATGATGCAAGTATTAGTAAGTATTGGTAAGTGTTTTTTCAATTAAAATGTACTTGAAATATGTATTAAACAAAAAAAGTAATAAAAGATTGTTTAATTGTATGTCGTAAAAATATCGGTACCCCACCCACTTCTATCATAACATACCTGAAACGTTGTACATACCTGAATTCAGTTAAAAATATTATATTTGAAACTTTAATATTGACAGTATGTATATTATATTGATAATTTCCACTTCAAAATGAAGTGAAAATTATTACATAATATAAGAAAAGGTTATTTAAAGGCACATTGTAGACATGTTGGACGCCATTTTGGACGCCATATTGGATTTTCAAGTTAATACAACGAACGATAAGTACACATGTTATTGTTGTGACATTACGTGAATGAAGGCCACAATTTCCACAATAAAATTATGTAAATTGTTTAAATAATTTAGAAAAAAAGCCTTTTTAGGTAAATGGATACCATTTTGGCCGCCATTTTAGACGCCATAACCCTTATTTTAGTATGAAAACAAGGATTTGTAAAAGTTTGCTATTATATCCTTATTTCAATAGATTAAGGCACAAAAATAGTTATACTTTTAGAGAAATAACCTTATAAGTGCTCATAGTATTAACACAGACGCCATCTTGGACGCCATCTTGGATTCTGAGGTTTCCCGGATGGGAATTTTCGGGAACTTTATGAATTCGGAATCTTCAAGCTATAACCTTTCAGAAAATATAAGTTTCAAATCTGTTCCAATTTTGTCCGGGTATACCCTTACACAGCCTCAACTATTAAGACTTGGCATTTCATCTAATGATTTAGACTAACTCTAAATAAAACAAATAATGCTCTTTTCATAATATCTGATTTAAAGTGACTTTGACATTAAAAAAAGGGATTCATATTGACAATGTTGTTTTAATCATAAAAAAATGATTTTGTATAAGCAAGGAATAAGTAATGCAACGGATATCATTTCTTGCTAGCAGTATTTGAACATGACATTATTTTAAAATACGAATTGTTTACCCTTTTCTGAAATGTAAACATTTTATATAACCGTACTAAATTTAATTTGTGTACATCAACTGATTAAACGACTGCTGAGTACCTTTTTGCTCATTACATTGTTAAACGATTGTTAAACGCCTGTTTAGTTCATCTTGCACATCAAGTTAAATTTCGAGAGTAACACTGACTTCTTTATGGACAATGCAGATAGAGCCACGGCGCTAACTATTTTAATCGCATATCTTTAACAAGTACATATTTAGAAACAGTGATTGAACCTGTATAATCCATCATGATAAAGTAAAGTACTCGCTGATTCAATTTGAAATAAGATATGTGCATAAAATAATACAACTGACTCAAATGGACTCCATTTACTACTTAAGTTGAAAAGGTTGTTTTTTCCTGTGTTATAAGCTGCGAGCGAGCGACTTTGTAACCAAACGTTTATAAGAGTTATACAACCATATTGTATGTTTTTGTGCGATATCACATTTTTATAGTAATAGAAAAACGAGTCCCTTAACCCATTTATGCCTAGCGTCTAGAAAAAAGGCCTTGGCAAACAGCGCAGACCCTGATGAAACGCCTCATGATGCGGCGTCTCATCAGAGTCTGCGCTGTTTGCCTAAAGGAATTTCTGTAAGAAATATTATAAAAATAGAAATAAATATACGAGACATCCCTAATTTTAGAAAAATAAATTGATCCAATTTAGAATAATGGGAGAGTCCACTAGGATTAAATGGGTTAATTTGTCGGGTATCGAGTTCTGCGATGTTTTTTCTGATATTTATGATCTATATATCCCAGACGAAATTTAAATTCCCACCATTTTATAACATCAATGACCCATCATCTTCGCGTAGCATATGCTTATATTAAATATTATAGATAACATTATGCAAAACTGAGCAATAATTTATATTACTTTTACATAGCTAAAAAATCTCGTGTCACCTTTCATTAATTATTTAACACGATAAGAAAGAGTGTAGTAATTTCAAAGTCGCTCTTCTCAAATAATGGCTCGACTATGAATCGAGAAAGGTCTGGTTCCCCCTAAAATAATGCAGTAAATGTGATAAAAGATAAAATAACAAAATATACTGTCAAATGGTTCATCGCATTTATTAGCCTAGTAAAAGCATACGAGTGAAACATATTCCCATATTCAGCAATGAACATTCACATTTTTTTGTTAGTTGCCTTTCTATCGCAACGTGTTTTTGTTTTAAAGTACATTCACATCACTTGCTTAAATATGATACAGAAAAATGAATGGCAATTAGTAACCTGCCATCAATGAGGATTTCATGAAACAATAAGATTTCTAAAATCGAGTCTCGCTATGGGGAAACGGAGTTAAATGAGTCGCGTTCTGAGAAAACGGGGAAAAATGTAATAAAAGCGGAAAGTGTCGTCCCTGATTAGCCTTTGCGGACTGCACAGGCTAATCTGTGACTGCCCTTTAGGCACATGCACATAGCCCCGAGCGCGGCTCATTTAAAAAAAATGTGTAATCATGTTTCTCAATTTCAAGATCACGAGACGTGATAATTCTTCAGTTTATTAACAAATAATTAACAAATTATTCGCCTCACGACTAGACAGATATTGCCATTGGTTGTCGTTATTTGCATTTATGATATGATTGAAATGACCCAATTTGTTATCGTGTTACATGAAGGAGATGCATGATTTGAAATTATACGAAGGCTTTATCTGTTGTACCTCTGACACTGAAGCGTAAGCCCGGGTGCATTTTGTAGTTGATGACGTCCTTGATAAAAAAGCACAGTAATTTGTCACACATAACATGCATACTTCATTATGTGTACACAGTGGTGTTCGAGATGAGTTTCAAACCAAAGATGCAATAGGATTTTTTTGGAATATTGCTAAATTGTGACGCAGTCTAATGTGTTAACCGAAAGAAAGCCATTTTCTGCAGATATTAGAATTCAAACTCCACGTACTTTTTGAGAAAAGAAAATCTCATATGACCTTATGCGAAACTAAAGCAAGAGATGCGATGATTACAAATGCATCAATGTTTCTGTGCAAAATATTAACACAATTATTCGAGTTCAAGAGCAGTAGAGTACTTCATTGGTCTACTATTCAAACGTGAGATTCAACCACAGTGTCATAATTGTTACTGTCTGATATAAGGAAACAACAACTAAATTAAACCTGTCAATTTACACACACTAAGTATTGAAAGCTATACCTGAGTATACTTAATTACTTTGTGTGTGTAAATTGACAGTTTTAAACTTATTGGATTATCATGGAAACCACACAATCAAACTATCATCGAAAACTAAATAAAACTTCATCTAGTCTTGCATTTAAAATTATATAGAAACAGTTCATTCAAATTTTTAAACATTCTTTACACATGACCGACCATGGAGACGTTAATAGATGCCGTAACTTTGGGACTAGCAATACGTGCATTTACTTTTTCTTTGAAATCATGTAAACTAATAAAGTTCTCGAATATTTAAGTCGCTTCGACGGAATCATTCAGAAATATATATATGACCTTGTCTATACACTCGAGCATATCCATATAAACATATTATTTCAAAAGGTCGTAATTCCACCAAAACAAGACATGTCTAAAGCTAATAATCCCCACGCTCCGAATTAGAGAGGAGGGATAATGTGGTTATCTCCGCCGTCAGTACGTCCGTCCGTCCTGGCCACTATATCCTCATACACTATAAGCACTAGAACCTTGAAACTCAAACACATGGTAGCTATGAGCATATGTGCGACAGTGCACTATTTACTTAGAATTTTGATCTGACCCCTGGGTCAAAAGCTGCGGCGTGGGGATACGCGTCGGCCGCGACCGCGCCATTTCTTGTTCGAAACTGGTCCGGTGTATATTTAAACTAGCTTATCAAGGCATATTCGCTATTTCATCTGAAAACAAAAACAGCAACATGTATTTTTTTAATTTTATGAAAAGGTAACTATCTTTTTTCTTTACTTTTATAAATGCGAGTTATAACTTGATGTATATGTCCTTGTCAATGACGGTTGTTCTGAGTCATAATTCAAGTATCAATTAAATCTGTGCACATGATTTCATTCATACAATTGTAAGAAAAAAATGATTTAAAAATTAAATTCAAGGAAGTATAAAACTTTTAGAAAATATTGACATGCAGATGCTTTTGAAGAATATTTAAATAAAAAAATGTAGCAAAACCGAATGCATAAACTACAAATTATGTCTATAACGTTAAAGGCTTTCTTACATTTGTATAGTAGAGGCAGTGGCAGTACTTACCTTTTTGCTTTGTATGTCATTGACATATGGATAACATCAGATGTGTTGCTATGTGTTGTTTTTATTGTATTATATCCCATAGTGTATATGTATTCGTGTTGCAAAAGACATTTGTTAAAGGGGCTTGTTCACACTTAAATTGCATTTTTTGAAGGTTTTCATTTACTGCTTTAAATTCATAAATTGAAACATCGCAAATAACGTGCTCCAGTATAAAACAAAAATAAAGTTAAAATAAGAAAGAAAAAAGTAAGCCGCACCAAGGTTCGAACCACTGACCCTTGGATCGGTTTTTCCCCCGACTAAATATAGATTTTAAATGTAAATTTAAATATAAACACGCATTGTGACAACAACAACAACAACAAATATGGCGGAATCTGTATTGTCAAACACGGAAGAAGAAGGTAAAATATGTTTTTTTATTGTAAAACTCAATAGTGCGTATGATTTTCTTTTTATAAAAGTAGATTAAAATAGTATAACTGATCAAATGATTCGTTTTCGTTACATAAGTATATGCATATACATCACAGAACGCGTAAATACTGATTCTCTCGTTTACACTTGAGTTACAGACAGAGACTAAAATTAAAAGCCAAGTTGAATACAGAATTAACTTTAGTATTCGCGCAAATAAATTAAATTTATCATTAGCCTTGGAGTACTGAGATCATTTAAACAGTACAGTATCTTTTTCTTTCCTCATAACTGACAGTGACAACATTATTTGTTGGCAGGCAATTCAAGATGCTGTGCATTTATTGACATATTCATTATTGTGTGTTATATGACAATGACATTTATTATTAACTAAAATGCATTTGAATGGTACTGGTAGTTTATTAATTTAAACCCAAAACTCATAGTTAACCCTTAAAGCGCTGGAACCAAATTTTGAAGGCCTTTGCAAACAGTTTGGTTCCAGATGAGACGCCACAGAACGTGGCGTCTCATCAGGATCCAAACTGTTTGCTATTCTGATAGTATTCTTTGAAAAAAAATCGAAGAAATGGCTAATTTTAGAAATTCAGCGGATGACATTTAGCAGATGACAAATTTCCCAGCATGCAAAGGGTTAATGTATTTATATCAGTTTCTTCTGCACAGCTATTTTATAAATAAACTGAATAACCAAAATATTTTTGAAAATAGTAACACAGTTTAGTAATTCATGGCATCAAATGCATGTATCTGGCGCCAGACAACTCGCCCCAATACCAACTTGCCCCAAAACAAACTCGCATCAAAGATATGGTCACTCTCTCCAACCAAGAGACAACTCGCCCCAATTTATTTTCGTGCATCTTATTGTTTCTTTATTTAAAGTATTTTATCTTTATATTCTTTGTTAATTTAGCAAAGCACGTATATATTTTGATAAATGTGTATTTCAACAGTACATTGTATTTTGAATAAATCAAATACAGGTCATCTGAAATGCATGTATCATTATATTTGTAAAAGCCAAGAATATTCTGGATATTCCTCTTTTTTCAATTGTTTTTAATATCCTCAAGATTTGATTTCCTGAATGTTGAAGAAAACTTATTAGATAATAATTCCACATATTTACAACTCACTTTTTTAGAGACCATAAATAGTTTTAAAAAGTGGTTTAAATTGTGTATTTACTTTTTCAATAGGATACAACCATAATTAAACCAAGAAGTTTATAAAAAAGGGATCACTGGATTTTGTCACTTTGGTACAAGAAACAGAAAAGGTATACTTATTTAGCTGCATTTTTTTTCTGTTGATTTCATTTGAGAATATTGAAATAATTTGTAGATAATGTTTTCAGCATTAAATTTTTTTTATGTCATTTCACAATATTCTTGAATGGAAACAGAAAAAAACACAGTTCAACGCACTAATTGTTGATATATAAAACAAAGTCTTTGTATGTAAAACTGTGTTGCTACATGAGCAAAGAATTTAAAAAATGATCCTACACTACACTAGGTGAATATTGAAATTTTACAAAAAAATCTGACAGGAATGTTAAAAAATGGTGTCATGAAAAATAAAAAATTCTATATGTACATGTAGCTACATCTTGTGTCAAATTCTTAGCTTTATGTTCAAAACATTTATTGTTAAATGCAGAAATGTCTTTTCAAGGATATAATAGACCACCTTACTTATACGGAAACATAGGAGCTGTTGAAGGAAATTGCTGCCAGACAGTCAACAGTTATCTCTGACAGCCTGTCCTGGCCCAGCTGGGACCATCCTCAAGCTAACCATGATGATGTGTTTGCAAGAATTGTCCATTTGGTAGAACATGATGAAGACGAGCTTTGTTGTGGAATGGCCTGACAATACTGTACAAGCCAGAGACCAGTATGTTTACTGTTGTTGAATATGACCCATTTTTCATGTTTATTTTTCTGTGGGCCTGTTTAACAGAATTAATAATGCACTTTATCTATTTCAAATATGTTAATTTTCTGTGGACTGTTTAACGGACTTATTAATGCATTTTATCTATATCAAATATTTTATTTGTCTTTAGGCCTGTTTAACCGAATTAGTAATGCATTTTATCTTTATCAAATATTGTTGCTTGTAATATGAATATAGAACACGTAAAACTACTCATGTAATTGTCTCAGCTTAAATTTAAAAGTGTAGAAAATTTAACTCATTTACTGTCGAAACAGTGGCCATTATGTTCCTGCATCTTAAACAATAACAGCTAATATATAATATATATATATATATATATATATATAATATATATATATATATATATATATATATATATATATAGATCTATATATATATATTATATATCTAGAGGCGAGCGCGCGAGCGCGCGCGAGCGCCTCGCGCGCGCGTAGGCGGCTCGCGCGCGCCGCGCGCGCGCGCGCGTCTCGCGTCGCGCTCCGCTCTCGCGCGCTCCGCGCTGCGCTCGCTCGCTCGTCTCTCTCGCGCTCTCGCTCTGCTCGCGCGCCGCTCTCTCTCTCTCTCTCTCCTCTCTCCTCTGTCTCTCTCTCTCGCCTCTCCTCGTCTCTCTCTCGCCTCTCTCTCTGCTCGCCTTCGCTCTAGATTTAGCAAGGGATTTTGAGTTTTTTATGTGTTCATATTTTTCAGAAAAGGGTTAAGTGGTGACTGATCCTCTCACCCTCCTTATCCAGGAAACGTTTCGGAACAACGTGTTGGCACTGAAGATGTGGAGGACACAGATTGATCACAGTACATCCTTTGGATACATGAACACCTTCAACGGGACGACTTTTGTTGAAAGGAAGTAGTTAATAAAATTATTGTTAACAGCTTTTTTAGTCTTGTTGTTTAAGAATGCTTGCAACATTTAAGTGGATAAACGGTTGTTTTAAATTTGAAGCTTCAGTAATGCGTTCTTTATTAAATGATGTAATCTTATTTCTTTCAATATAGTGTAAATAATAAGAACATAATTATCCTTTGTATACAAAATGAAAACCAAGTTAACTGTTCTATTAATCATTATTTATTTATCTTGTTCTTTTGTCAGAAATATTACAGGGGCATACATACAGTATTCCTTAAATAAAAGGGGCAGTTCTTAGAAAATTAACATGTATTTTAGCAATGCATATTCAAACTTTTTCCACATTTATAACCATCAACAATATGTAAGTATTATAATGTAACACAAATTAATACTATGAATTTACTACTGATTTTGCCGTGCCTGTCATCAAATAAACATGTTTTACTGAAAGTTTCTTAAAAGATGTTATGTGGAAGACTTAATCAATCATTTAATAAATATTTGAGCCTCGTTCTTGGAAAAGGGGGTTTAATGCATGTACTTAAGGTTGTCCAAGATTAGGCTGTGCAGACTGCACAGGCTAATCAGGGGCAACACTTTCCGCCTTATCTGGATTTTCTCTCTCCCTTTCAACAAAAAATACAATAAAGCAGCAATTGTCTGCCTGATTGGTATGATCAGCACATGTTAATCTCGTACGACAATTTACGCACATGCATTAAGCCCCATTTTCCCAGGACAAGGCTCACCTATTTAGGTTTTAGCTGTCTATATGCTCTTTAACTTTTGAATCATGATGCAGTTTCATATAATAATGTATTATGAGTCGTTTTTAATTGATGCATATTCTTTTGTTCAGTGTTGAACTCAACATGTATTATAATAAGGTGTTCACTTAACATTCTTGCAGTATTGTTTTGCTGTGTAATATACATGTAATAATAAATCGAAATTGAACAAACTAGCTTCTTATTTCTTCATGTTATTTATTAAAACATTTTAAAACAAAACAACAAAATCCATAACATAATGAACACAAAACATAATACTCTATATTCATGAAACAAAACTATAATTGATAACATTTTGAATAAATGTTTCCAACTTTCAACATTTGACAGATTAAATTATTTCTGAATTCCACCAATTTTTTATTTATGGATAAACAGCACTTTATCATCTTTATGACAGTTTATGTAAGGCTATTACAATAAATGGTTGTTTATAGACTGATAAACAATGGAAAACAATACATAATCTATATTTAGCATTGTGCTTTGATGTCATTGTTAATGGAACATAAACAAATGTGGTGTGCAGCACACACTCAACATTGACTATGGTAGCTTATATCTAAAAGAGTCAATAATTCCTTTTCATAGTCTTTACTTGTGACAAAAAATCAGGAAAATGCTGAGCCCAGTTTTTATTTAGCTATTTGCCAGACAAGGTTTTCACAAATTCTTTTGTTTCAGAGTGACATATGATCAAATACTTTGGATCCTCTATTGTAATAACAAAACAATTAATTCACCATGTTTGATCATGGGTCTCCCATAAAAAACTTAACACAAATCATGACACATAACACCTATAAGAGTCAACAATTTCTGTTAATGGTCTTGACTTGTGACAAAAAAATCTGGAACTTGGCCCATTGTTTATGTAGTTATTTGCTAGACAAGTTTTTTACTTATTCTTCTTTTTCAGAGTAATCTATGATTGAATACTTTGGATCCTATATTTTTATAACAAAACAATTAACAAAATTCACAATACCGTACACACTTAAAACTCAAATACATATTCTCATGGCATTTCGGGGCAGTTGTATGCTATGTTCATCAGTATTTTATCAATGATATTTCTGCCCTATGTTTATAAGCAGTTTACTTATTAAAATCACATTTTATCACCATGATGATGACACGACAGTCGACCATAATGTCACACATTTGGTCACGCCTTCATATTACACAAATAAATTCAAGCATCATTTCAAATACTAAAGTCATCTTCTGACTGAAAAAACAGCAAGGGTCACACATGCACTTTTATACTCAATGGTATACATCCTATAAAACCATGCTGCCAAATTCACACAACATGTTTCTACCCATAATCAGTTATCATTGATTTCAGCTTTGTCAATTTTTTAATTCATAATAATGGTATGTTGAAGTTAGTTAAAACAACATAGTTACATACACCATGTACCAATTTGTATGAGTAAATCTTCATATTGTTTCCGGGTTGCTTGCCCTTGACCTATTGGATATTGCAGCTCCTCATTAGCCGCAGGTGGATATATAAGGGGCAATTGTAGAGGCAATCAGCTTTGGATAAGCTGAATCAAAAAGGAACTTTGATCGAAGGGTTTTTTCCTTGATGATCTCTGTGTACTCAGTGCATGTACGTGTATCCCTTCTTTTCATTGATTGGCACCACCGTCCAATTGTTGGCTGCCTTCAATTTACTCTGAAATAACATATAAGCATATTTGTAATTTTGAAATGTACACTAAAACTTATCATGAAATTTGTTTGCTATTTTAAACATTATTTTATTCATATCATGCCAATCAGGTAACATACCAATACTTTTTTGGGCTACTTGATTCACCAGAATTAACTTATGAACCTACCAATACTTTTCCGGGCTACTTGATTCACCAGTATTAACTTATGAACCTACCAATACTTTTCTGGGCTACTTGATTCACCAGTATTAACTTATGAACCTACCAATACTTTTCTGGGCTACTTGATTCACCAGTATTAACTTATGAACCTATCAATACTTTTCTGGGCTACTTGATTCACCAGTATAAACTTATGAACCTACCAATACTTTTCTTGGCTTCTTGATTCACCAGTATGAGCTTATTATATGATGAAGTTATCATACTTGAGTCACTAACTGACAATTACTGTACAACTAGAGATTGGAGGAGAATGGCATTGAAATAATTTCATGACCAATCACCATGCAAGTTATCTGAACGGTTCAGAAAACAAACCAGCTATCGGATATCCTCTGGTTTTCATAACATAAAAAGTTTCTGGTAAAAAAATGATAAAGCAATTATATTACCAATGAACTTTAGGAAGCACATAGAATCTTATTGAATATAAATATATTATTTTATCAATTAAAATATGCTAAGACAGGGTTGTTTGCATACTCTAAGTAAGCTGTTATCTCTCCAATTCCTGACACATGACCAGGTGTGGTACTTCCTTGTGACACAAATGACAGGCCAGGACCTGGCGGGGGCTGATGACCGTGCATAGGTGAAGAGTTTGTTGTTCTAACATTATGCTGAACAGTCAAACTTGCAATAGTTTGGCCGGCACGTCTTCCTAAATACCTTTAAAAAAAAGGTTTGTATTAGATTATAAAATTGATCACATATCAATTTAAAGAAAAAACTAAATTGATGTTAAAATCAGGGAATAAACTGTATAATCATATAATCATATCATGATAATTGATTACATAATATAACATATACATTTGCATACCAGTATATTTTATAATATAATATATACCGAATAAATAAATCATTCATAATTCATCATTTATCATTAATTTCATGCTTCATTTGACTCGTGTTGGAGTGTTCCTTATAAGTTATAACGAATTCATTAAATTGATACGAACATCTTGGCATAGGGGCCTAAAGGCTTATTTTAAAACGCGCAATGAACAAATTATGTTATCAGTGCGTATCTGGTTTCGTTGCAGAGTAAAATATCCATACAATAAAACTAAATACCTATCCAAACTTTTGCTAAAATTCCTTTGTAAACAGGCAACACTTGCCAAAAACTAAACGTAGCTTCTAAAATATGACTTACATTTCGTGTGTTTAAGCCATTACCCTGTCTTCGTCTCTTCCAACGATACTCCTATTGTTCTGCAAACACTCAGTCTTGTCGCCAAGATTGAATAAATTCGAGCGATGTCGCTGGCTCCGGCTTTTGTTTCTCTTTTTTTATATTTTCGATCACAGAAATGAGATGCATTGTTTGTAAACCAAAAGCGGATAAGCGCAGCGCGCATGCGCAGGCTGCATTCTGGTATACTAGTTGGGATCCCATTCACAATTTCTGACTAAAAATAACTGATTTCGCGTTTGAGACGCTTTATAATTTTCAGGTTTTCAAATCGTCAAAAGTTGCATTTAATGGAAATTTTAGAGCATGGAAACAATTTGGTATTCTTTTTTAAAGCAAATATCAAAACTACAATGAAAATTTGCAAATCCGAAACAATTTTTATCAATTTTGTCAATTTATCAAAGTGTGAACACGCCCCTTTAAGCACATTAAAAAAAGAAGAAATATTGACAAATGATTTAATAGGTATACAATACAAGGTTACACAAACGAGCATACGAGTTTTCAAGCGGTTTTAATTTATTGCATAACGATAAACATTATTCAACGTACAACATCCAACAAAACTTTTAGCTGTGTCTGCATGAGGAACGCCACATTTACAAGAACTATTGAGAAAAGATGACGAAATGAAAGATTGAACAAAAACTGCTTATCTAGTAGATACAAGCACTTTGTCGGGGAGATACTTGTGAGCACTTACAAATAAAGGGACAAGTCGACGATTTAATTTGCTACAAAATATAACTAACAAGCAGTAAATACTTTTAAACAACGTTTTTGAAGTTTCCAAAACAATAGTTGAAATAAATTTAGTATGCATTTTATCTTAGACTACACTAAATAATGGCTTGTGTTTTTATAAAATATATTTTCGAAAACTAGAGTAATTAAACTGTGCCTTTGATGTGCAAATGTAGTTTAAGAAAAAAGATGTTGATGACTATTTAATTGACACATTATCTTGTATGAGCTTGTATTAACATTCAAATGCTTTGTAATAATAATAGCCGAAATGTGAGTATTGGGTACCATAAAACCAATTTAAACAATTAAGACTACGCTTTATATTTACCGCTTGAATGCTTGTTTACATTGACCATTTGAATGATAGACCATGGGTTTATGCGTTCTGTTTGAGTTTAATGTTCTTATGTCCTCTGTCTTATTTTTGGGCAAACGGTCACAAGATATAAATAAAGGACGCTTGATGAATATGATGATTTTGTGTTGAAAAAAGATCACTTGCTATAAATAAAATACCTCGCAATTATAATATTTCTGTTGGACAATTCTCACTTGCTTGAAGTAAAGGACCATGAAGTACTGATTTTGCGTTGGATGATTCGCCACTTGTCATAAATAAACGACATGTAAGTGATGTTGGTATTCATCTGCTGATGCTGTGTTTTACCTTAATTATATTTTCCATAGTGTTATAATTCTTTGAAATACTCCTGAAGAGTTCCTTTAATAAAATGACTGTGTAAACAAAATAATAACAATAAGTTTGTATGACGTATGTGTTATAACGATGCATTCAGATTATATCCATATTAACTATATATATATATATATATATATATATATATATATATATATATATATATATATATATATATATATATATATATATATATATATATATATATATATATATATATCTAACTAGATACTATTGAATGTGTTAAATCAGCGTGTTCGTTTACCATTCTATAAAATGCGGATTACGTGTAAAAGAGTTAATTACATTATGATGTTTTCAAAAGAAATACACACTTTTTTATTAAACCTCTGTTAGTTAATTATGTTATTTCATATAAATATTATATTATGTAACTTAATTAGATCAGTTCAGCATTTTTTTAATATCCACTTGTTCAAAAAAGAGAAGGATTCCAATATACTTTGACTCATCCATACCTAGGATCAACGAAATGTCAGTGATCGCTCAAGGAAATTAAGCTTTCTTTTTACTATTTCTTGTACAATATTTATGGCATGTAAAAACGTGCCTTTTTAACATATTATAACGTTGATAACATAACACAACCTTAAAGCGACCAATGCAAATAATATTTCGGGGGTGGGGTGGGGGGAGTAATTGAGCATAAGAGCATGCAAGTGCATCTGATAAGAACACCTTGGACAAAAGGCAGACTTATTTAGTTTTTTGATAATATTGACAATAAAATACTCTACATGCAACTGAGTGCATGCAATCACATCCGTGTAAGTTGCAATGTCTGTACTTGTATCAGACTTGTATTATGTCTTTAAGCTTAAAACTAGTAAGCTATGATAAAAGTATTTCCTTGTGAGACATAAGACATATATTAAAGTATAGAAGTATTTTTAATATTTTTATGCAATAGTTATATTAATGTTATGTTGTTGTGTTTTTCTTCCAAAAATACGAATGTCTGTGAACAAGTCAAAGTAATATAAGTAACACACTCATATGTGTCCAGTAATCTCGTCCCGTTCCCAAGAAACGTGATCTTTTCGAGAATTGTCATTTCCGGATGTCCACAACATACACATGTCATAAGAATCGCAAACATCCAGATAACACTGAATTTCGGCTCCCCGGACGATGTCATGTCTACGCGCCTTTAAAATCTTTATCCATTTGTATTTCGGCGCACACTGGCATATTATAGAAATGAACCAACGACTGTGTTGTTTATGTAACTCCAATACTCATATTGGCGATGAATTTCATTATTTACTCATTATATGTAAGTAATTTTCATCAATTTTACTTAAAAAATGCCTACCGGATAAAGATACTAAAAAAGTAATCATTTTATCATTGCGATGCTTAAAATACCACCATTCCCATTGTTGCGAGGAACGGTCATACGACCTAACATTTAATGGAGAGTGTTCCCATGCTAGTGTCAATCGACGACTAGATAGGCTACCCGTGCCAGAAAAGTGAGCCGATCGAGAGACTTCCCGTGCAACAACGAAAGCGAAAGTAGGAATTTTTTTAAGTAAAATTTATAAAAATTACTATATATCGTACATTGAACGTAAAGATTTGATCCTAAAGATGATATCAATGACACTAGATAGTTGACATATTAGGGAAAAGCTATGATAAAAAGTCATTAAAGTGGCATGTATGCACTATTGTTCCACCAACCTCGTTATCATTCCATCTTCGATAGAGGTTGTGATATGTGTTTGGACCTGCGGAATACTGTGAACATTTAGCTGAATATATGCTCCAACTCATGGACCTCCACTTTTTATGCACAAATGTGTTTACGGGTTTTAACTTTCTTGCCTGTTTTGTGAATGTCGATCATCCATTTTCTTGTATATAACAGAGAGGCAGCCGAGAATGAACAGAGAGGCAGCATTTTGACAGAGAGGCCACCGATATGCATCTACACCGTGTACGTGTTTGCTTCTCAATACATTAAATTATTGTATGTTCCATCAGCTCTCAATGTTAAAATATTGTTCGTATATGTTGTATAATAATCTCTCCCTTTAAATGTAAAAACTGCCGTATAGTATGTAGCCCCTTCAACTATGTACCTATTGATGCACTTTGTATAATTGTTGTATGGTATGTAGCCCCTTCAACTATGTACCTATTGATGCACTTTGTATAATTGTTGTATAGTATGTAGCCCTTCAACTATGTACCTATTGATGCACTTTGTATAATTGTTGTATGGTATGTTGCCCCTTCAACTATGTACCTATTGATGCACTTTGTATAATTGTTGTATAGTATGTAGCCCCTTCAACTATGTACCTATTGATGCACTTTGTATAATTGTTATATGGTATGTAGCCCCTTCAACTATGTACCTATTGATGCACTTTGTATAATTGCTGTATAGTATGTAGCCCCTTCAACCATGTACCTATTGATGCACTTTGTATAATTGCTGTATAGTATGTAGCCCCTTCAACTGTGTACCTATTGATGCACTTTGTATAATTGTTGTATAGTATGTAGCCCCTTCAACCATGTACCTATTGATGCACTTTGTATAATTGTTGTATAGTATGTAGCCCCTTCAACTATGTACCTATTGATGCACTTTGTATAATTGTTGTAAAGTATGTAGCCCCTTCAACTATGTACCTATTGATGCACTTTGTATAATTGTTGTATAGTACGTAGCCCCTTCAACTATGTACCTATTGATGCACTTTGTATAATTGTTGTATAGTATGTAGCCCCTTCAACTATGTACCTATTGATGCACTTTGTATAGCTGTTGTATAGTATGTAGCCCTTCAACTATGTACCTATTGATGCACTTTGTATAATTGTTGTAAAGTATGTAGCCCCTTCAACTATGTACCTATTGATGCACTTTGTATAATTGTTGTAAAGTATGTAGCCCTTCAACTATGTACCTATTGATGCACTTTGTTTAATTGATGTATAGTATTTAGCCCCTTCAACTATGTTCCTATTGATGCACTTTGTATAATTGTTGTATAGTATGTAGCCCCTTCAACTATGTACCTATTGATGCACTTTGTATAATTGCTTCATAGTATGTAGCCCCTTCAACTGTGTACCTATTGATGCACTTTGTATAATTGTTGTATAGTATGTAGCCCCTTCAACTATGTACCTATTGATGCACTTTGTATAATTGTTTTTATAGTATGTAGCCCCTTCAACTATGTACCTATTGATGCACTTTGTATAATTGTTGTATAGTATGTAGCCCCTTCAACTATGTAACTATTGATGCACTTTGTATAATTGTTGTATAGTGTGTAGCCCCTTCAACTTTGTACCTATTGATGCACTTTGTATAATTGTTGCTCATATTGTCATGTTATGCATGAACTAAGCTTTAAAATAAAAACCTTGGAAACTTGGAAACATCTAATGTTTGGCTCCATTACATCATGGTTTGAAACGAAACAACAGGTGAGTGGTATAACAATTTATTCCGTTAGTAAATTCCATCGTTTTTGGAAGTTTACATCTTGTTAACTGTCTCATATTTATTTTTCAACTCTCTTAAATACTCCCCCTGTTTAGATTAAGTGCCTGTTTTAATGCGACAAGCGATACAAAAAAGTGTGTGTGCATTTTAATTTGTTTATTATGAACCCTCTTGAATTGAATTGTAAGATTGAAGTCCATATGACTGTAGAGATAAATTACTCCAGGGAACCTTCCTAACACGAATGTCAATAAATCACCGAAATAGATAAAACCTATATAAAAGCTTACAAACATAATGTGTAAGAATTAATAAAGTACAAAACAAAACGTAAATAAAGTAAGCCATTGAAAGAATTCCATTCATATGATTATGTGACAAAAAACGTCTGCATAGCGCACACAAATAATAAAGAAGAAACACGCCAAAGTGAGTTTCATGTTGAGCTCCACATGGTAATATTGTGACGTTATATGCAGCTATTTGACTTTTGATCCTCATTTAGGTAAATCTCTCATATAAAGTAAAGCTGACACGCGTTGCATGTGGTATCGACAAAGAATAAATCCCATACCCAGGTTAATATTAATTGTATAATGTCACACATAACTTGTTGATAGAACATTGAATTTATAATTTTCAAGTTTATGAATCCGGATTACAATTATCTTTTTCAATGACAAAATGATGTATAAGTGTAATACTAAATTATTGTTTAAAAGTTTTTCTTGGTGTAAATGCCCTTTGTTTGTGTGCATTGTTAACAGTTGTTGTGTAATCAAAGCAGCCAATTCGTGTGTACACGTATAATGTTGTAATTAACATACATATAGTACATGCAGACCTGCAGTAATTTACCTCATTGAAACGTTTTTATTTCAGTTCTTATATTTTCGTAAGAAGTCCTATCTGGCTGGTCCATATTGTGGTATGTCATAAATACTGCCATGATGCCCATTATGTGTCGAATTAAAAAAATGTTATAAATGATGTTAAATATGTTTGTCGCAATTGTTTTGGTAATCGAACAAATAACATGCTAGATTTGTAATTAATTTTTAATATCATGTGTTTTAGCAATAGTGACGGATAATACATGAAAAATAATTTTGAACAATTTATGGCAGGAATAAGACGTAGTGAAATTATTATAAGTGAGCACACATCATAAAATCAACGTGTACTTAACTAGCACTTTACTCTATCCGACAAACAGAAGTTTGTTTATTTTTTTACAGCAACTGTTTAATCTCCCTTTTTCCATCTATAAAAGTGCAATTTAATATTTGTATTCCTTATTTACACGCAACTCGAGGGCAATCCAGAAAATCGTTTCATAAAGACGGACGTTATTCCATTCTGAGATGCAACTCGAGGGCAATCCAGGAAATCTGTTCATAAAGACGGACGTTATTCCTTTCTGATATGCAACTCGAGGGCAATCCAGAAAATCGTTTCATAAAGACGGACGTTATTCCTCTCTGATATGCAACTCGAGGGCAATCCAGAAAATCGTTTCATAAAGACGGACGTTATTCCTTTCTAAGAAACAACTCGAGGGCAATCCAGAAAATCGTTTCATAAAGACGGACGTTATTCCATTCTGAGATGCAACTCGAGGGCAATCCAGAAAATCGTTTCATAAAGACATGTTATTCCTTTCTGAGATGTAACTCGAGGGCAATCCAGAAAATCGTTTCACAAAGACGGACGTTATTCCTTTCTGAGATGCTACTCGAGGGCAATCTAGAAAATCGTTTCATAAAGACTGACGTTATTCCTTTCTGAGATGCAACTCGAGGGCAATCCAGAAAATCGTTTCATAAAGACGGACGTTATTCCTTACTGAGATGCAATTCGAGGGCAATCCAGAAAATCGTTTCATAAAGACGGACGTTATTCCTTTCTGAGATGCAACTCGAGGGCAATCCAGAAAATTGTTTCATAAAGACAGACGGTTTTCCTTTCTGACATGCAACTCGAGGGCAGTCCAGCAAATCGTTTCATAAAGACGGACGGATACATTGCAAAGCAGCGTCCCACAACCTTCTTATTGGCGTCGCATTGAAGTGCGGCGACTAGTATGTAATACGTTTTTTTTTTCGCTTATGGGAGAAGTTATTTTACGGATCAATGTATATATTTTTGTTGTCATAATATCTTGCATAGTGGTGATTTTTTGTGTAAATTGGTGTAAATAAGTACTGCATTTGTGCCTATTACATTTACTACAAAATTTATTGCCAATAATGCAAAGCTAATTCTTTTAATTAATAACTGATCACAGGGACTGTGCAATAATAAAAGATCACAGGGACTGGGCAAATACGCGAACCGGTGAAACTTTCTGGTTTTGTATAAAAAACAAAACTTCTTTGTTCTACTATCTTAGCAACCACCTAGTTACTAATAAAGGCGCTACAGAGCGCGAAGCGCGACACTTATTATTTATTGTAATAATGTGTCTTGATAAAGGAAGCAGCCGCTTATCAATGAGGAGCACCATCAAAGCACCCCAGTCTCATTACTATCAAGTCCTCCTACAGGTTTTTTTTAAGAACCACATATAGAAGACCGCAGGCCTGACCCGTATCTTGCCAGTAGTATGGACCCTTTGGTATGGACCTTTAACCCCGCTCACTATCCAGCGTTTAAACTTCCGGGTTTACATTTAAACCGACTATTAATAGCTTACCAATATCTTAGTTAGAAGGTGATTTTTCAAGCGGTTTCGTAGTGAAGTGGTTACACGCTCGCTTCACATGTGAGAGGTCCAAGGTTCGAGCCCCAGTAGAATCAAATTATTGTATTGTGTTCCATGTTAACTTTGTTGTTTTGATATAGACATTTTAGTTTAAATAAACATGCTGTTTTATTGTTACCATTTTTTGTTTATATTATGCCCATGAAATATATGTGTGAGATGGTGGGGGGGGGGGGGGTTCCTAAACACATTAAAACTTATACAGTGTTTTCATATCAATGAGTACTCAACCCTTATCGTTAATGAGCAACGTAAGAATAAGTTCAGAATCATCTCCCCTTGAAGTTAAGAAAAATATGAAATTACGCTTACAAGATGAAACAGATTTTTTAAAACCTACACAGTTCTGTTCCATTAATGAAAACTGCACACGGATGCCAGTAAAAAAGGAAACCAAGGTAAATAAAATGAACTATGAAATATTTGGGGGTTACAACACAACATCATAGCTAATGGTTATTTGGGGGTTATAACACAAAATCATAGATAATGGTTATACCAGTATCTTTTTCTATTTTTTTTTAAATAATCGGCCAATATATTAATATTTACAGTAGAAAAAAATCGTTCCATGTAACTTCATTGAGTGCCTTTTACACTGAAATTCCCGACGCCCTTTGATGCTTTGCATCAATACTTATCTTGTACTATATATGTAATGTTTACACGTCAACAAATATTGATAATATGGGTATAATGCCTCATTGTATACTAGAGACGCCTCGATTCAATTTGAAATCAGATAACATAAAATGACTCCGTCGGGTGGCCACTTTGTATAACAAGATTTTTGCACGCGACAACTGTGATATTTTTTAATTTAAGCATTAGCATCTTGATTTGAATTTTTCGAAATACTGAAAGTTTGTATCGATCAACTATTTTGGTGGACCTTTTCAATTACGTTGGAATACAGTAATTCCATATATGCATTAGTTTAATATCATGAGGTGAAAGATACAAAAGGAGGATCTTATTTGAGTATTCAAAAATAAGAACGTCTTACGACGACACAACAAAGAGTCTTTGATTTTAGTAAAAAACATTTTTATTGTAAACGCTTGAACAAAGTCATTTAAAATCTTGACATAGTGTGTACACCACTTTCATTTTCGGATAAGGTACGAATCCTGTCATACATGCACAGTGACGATTAAGGAGCCAAACAGGAATTTGGACAGGTACACAGACGTACATTCTTATACTCACGATTCACCATAACCCCCGCTTAAAAATAAGTTGATTTTTAAAAATAAATAATCGGAAACAAAAACAAATGTATCAATACTATCATTATAATTATAGGTAGTGGTCTAAGGGCTAAACTTTCAATAGACTCAAATTTACGCACTAGTATCAAATCATTGCAATATGACTTGCTAACTCCTATTCTTGGATCCCTTGCGGTTTATTTGGCATTTTCCTGGCAATATGTTGCTTTGTTTGTGTTTTAAACTATGATAAATTTTGCGCCCCACAAAAGCAACCTTTAACAGTTTATTAACGTGGTGTAAAAGAATGTTAAGCGCATAAAAGTATCATTTATGGAATATAAACTCTCCTCATTAAAAATGAAGAATTCTGGATTTCGAAAAGACAAATATGCATATATTAAAATGAATTTATCATATATGAATATTTTCTTGAACGTTTTATGATTTCACATGCAATAGTATTATTTTGAAGTTTCATATTCATTGATAATATTATTGGTATAAATTCTTAATATTTGTTAAGTTCAACTGATAGTCAAATCAACACAATCGTGCATATCTTTTTGATTCTTAAATTCATATAACTATCAGCCTTTATTTCATTCTTTTAAATGTACGATTATTTCGGTCACGATTTATATAAATGTATGTTGTAATATACCTCAGATTGCTATTTTGAAGATGAGAATTCTCACATGTAACACATGCTTCTTGGAAACACTCATTAAAGTCTGCTGGAGCTGCTTTTTCTTTGTTGTTATAATAGTAAGGCTCAAATGTAATTATAAAGTCACGAACGTTTGATACAAACAATTAAACGTATCCTAGTATTTAGTTTCGTCCATGTATTTATAGTACGTTTTCCAACATTGACTGAATTCATGATCTGTTTAACACTTAACAGTCAACGTGTTGTATTTCCAGAACAGTCGCGACAGTCTTAACGAATCATCGCAGACGATAACCGTGCACTTAACGTGAACTTTATGAAATGTGACAAACAGAGGTTAGTAAATATATTGTTCACATCAGCTGGTCAAACTCCATGTTCTATTTCAGAAATAAAATGAAATCTATAAACTTATTTATAAGATGCAAATCGAAGAACATCGATAATGATTCCAACAAATGGTGTAACCAGGACGGACAGGGATATGCCTGACGGAAAATCATTCTTAAACCATATCTGTATTACATCACGTTAAATATTGATATACGGGTAGAATGATATTCTTAGGCAACCGGAGATTCAATTTGCAATAAGATAGCTGAACAATAACTGATACGTTTGGGTGGCCATTACGTTGAATACAATGATTTTGTTCCTGTTATAACAGCTGCGAGTGCGCACTTCTGTCACCAAACGTTTATTTAAGTAATAAAATATTATTTTTTATTATGAAGTGCGGAATTACAATTTGTATTATACTATAAATAAAACCAACATTTTGTCGGGTATCCAGTTCTTCATAAATCTCGTCTGATATAACAAATATATAGATAATACAGATTTATAGTCATTTTTATGGATATATGTTTGATAATAATGGCATAATGTATGGCTTCATATACCTGTCTGTTTGTCTATATCAGACTATGCAAAATTGTGCACCGATCAATGTCTTATTAAATAGCTGATACTTCTCTTGTCACCTATTATGACAATAAATAATACGATAAAAGTGAAGGAATATCAACGTCGTACTTTAAAAATAATTTCTCGACAATGGTTCGACGGGGTTTTAATCGCAAATTAGTGCAGTATATACAATAGTTATGAAAAGATATGAACACGACTATACATGGTGCCGCTATTTCGTCAATTTGGAATTAATTATCTTATGTAATATGCTAAACAATGAACTGTTCGTACACCCATTTACCGATGTATATTCTTAATGATTTATAAATATGAGTCTCGCTCTGGGAAAATGAGGTTTAATGCATGTGTGCAAAGTGTCGTCCAAGATAAGCCTTTGAAGTCGGGGCAAGCTAATCAGAGAGTACACGTTCCGTCTACCTGAATTTTCGTTTAGAAAATGCTTCATTTAAAAGATAAAAAAAAATAAGCGGAAAGTGTCGTCCCTGATAAGTTTTTGCGGACTGCAAAAGGCTAATATGGTATGACATCTACTCATTTGCAAACGAGATAAACTTGTTTTGAAAATGTATACCACATCCATTCCATACGAAAAAAGTGTCAATGAAGCCTTTTTTTCCTTATATTGTTAAATATTGTGTAACCATATCAATGCTGTGGTGTGTATTTATTCATAAAGATGCATAACATTGACGAAAATGTCCTAAATGTACCCTTGTCAAAGGAACATTTTCATAAATTTAAAATAAAAAATGATTTTATTTCTTGAGTTGTTGTTTTTATTCCAAATGTTGATTGTCTTTTTGATTCTGTTTGCCTCAAACTTAAATAATAAATAAGTGTGTTTAAAGATAAGACACTTGTGTATATTAAAACAAGAATACGATTCATAGGTACCAATATGGAAGTTTTTTTTTTCATTCAGCGTTGATTAAAATAGTATCACCAATGTTTAGTTCACATTATTTTATTAATTTTTTATTTTTCCACAGTGATTTTTAACAACAAAAATTCATTTACAGAGTTGCTTTCTTTACAACTTGTATATTCTCCTTCTCAGAAATTCCTTTCCGGCTTATCATATATCTGTTTTAGATTTTCAGACGTTTGATTCAATTAAACCAATTTATAATAATAATAATAAAAGCTTTATTTACAGAAGGTTACACATTAAGACAATGACACATTATACATATTATGCAGATGGATCAATACTTTTTTTACAATGTGGCCTTCTTAAAAAAAACATACACACATAGATCTATAACAAGTAAAACATTCAAACAATATTTTCTTACACATATACATAACACACATTAATACTTACTTTCTTTCTAAATAATCTAATATCTTTGCTAACGTGTGCCATTCATCTGTACTACTTGACGAGCAATGCTCATAATTGTCAACAAATGGTGTATCTTCTTTTGTCTAATATTCTTTAAACTGTAGACTATCGCGTTGCCTTTTTAAGCTTAATCTGCATCGCTCAACATTAACTTAACCGTTGTTTCAGTTCTTGGGGCCGATGGCCTGAGCTCCTCTTAGGTAGAAGTGCTTGGCTTCAATTTTGTTACGGATGTTGTTGACTCATGTATTTGATTTGACGAGCTTGATAACCTTGTTTTTCAAGCAATTTTTTTCTCTCGCTGGACATGTGTTTGTAGACTTTGTTTTTTGTATCTGAAGTGATTCATTTTTGTCATCAAACATACACAATCTCTGTACGCTTTTATGTATCATATATTTTCTTTAATTCATTTGCCTTTAGACTTTTAATGTTTTATATGTGATTTATCTTCACATTTATGACTTTTGCTGTTTTTGTGTGCATTTTGTGCGCTAAAATCATCCTGTCACTTTCTTTTTGGTCTTTCCTTTCATCGGATTATTCACTTGTAAGAACATACTTCGCACTTTTCCTATCGCGATCCCTTTCCGATAGTCCTTCATGATTTTGTTTGTCTCTATCGACGATGTTCTTCACAGGGCCATTCTGCAAAGTAAAAGGAAACAAGCATGTGTCCGTATTGCAAGCAAAATAGGAGTCTCCTATTAACGTGTTTTCTATTTCTATTTATAGAATTAATCTCTGACATTTGGTAAAATTAGTAGGTCACACATTATCCTCTCAACAACTCTAATCAGTTCACCAAATTTCAGGATGATATTTGTTGTACTTTAGGAAATTACAGTATCATGTTTTTATATTGTTAGTTAGAGTCACATCGCATTTGAAACATTGTGAAAAATAAAAGGTTATGTATTATTCTCGCATTTTCATGTATATGTCGACGAAGTTTTATGAAATAATCTTCAGAAAGTTTGAAATAGTGCAGTATTTAGATTTACCTTAGAAGGACGAACTAATTAACTAGATGGTTGATAAGAAAATCTATTGGACCCTCTGTTAAAACCGACCGTCGACTTATAATGTCAAATATCAGAATTATTGCAGTGTTTGAGTAAATTAAAAAATATATTTTAATCATTCTTGGACACTGTAAAGGTGTAAGGTCCGTAACGTTTACCTAGGTTCCGTGGAAATTAATTAAACTCTTCTATAATCATCAGATTGAAAGATAATGTAAATTTGTCGTAAATCCTTTTGTCTATCCAATAATCACCCATAAACATACTGTGCCTAATGATAATATAATGAAAATTGTAATTGTAATTATGTTATGATGCCATTTGTTATATATTGAAACGCTTCTGTCTACTCATAAAAGTATTGTCTGAATAAATGTATTCCTATGTTTTATTGCAATGACAGTTCTGAGAAGTAAATACAGCACATATATAGTTTGAAGACGAAATAAAGCAACTTCCCCAGTGACAATTAAAATAAAAGAAAGTTTTTGAAAGACTATATCTCAAACGTATACTTTCTGCTACAATGTGTTGTTTACACCAGTCTAGCTGCTTCCCAATAATCAGATATAGTCATGGTAGAGTATCCTTAAAGGTCGCCGTGGTGTAATGGATATGGTGTCCGTCTTGCGACCGGGGGGTCACGGGTTCGATCCCCACCGTGGGAGCGTTCTTTAGATCTCCCCCAAAGACATCAAGTACTGGTTCTAGCCCAGGAAACGGACTCGAGAGCGTTTATATAAGCCTAAGACTTTCGACGCAATCGAGCTAAAATAAATAGGTTTAAAATAAACTAAACTAAAAATTAAACTAGAGTATCCTTACCTTTTGGAAGAACAAAAAACCGTCACTGAACCAGAGATGCATTTGACGACATTGATAAGTTGTCTGTAATTTGCAAATTGATATGAAGTTTAAACGGAAAAAAAAAACGTTTTCTTCCGATAAGGTAAAGATATATCGCAAATAATCGCATTTTTCACATTGATCATCGTGTTTTTTTTAAAGACCATTGATTACCATTCATTCAAAATTGTTCTAATAAGGACTTATAACATCCATGCATTCATCACAGTTGTAAAGCTGTTCTGGTTATATTTTTTATTTTCATTTAACTTCAATATCGGAAACACAGATGCGACCTTCGTGTTATCCCGATATTGGCCTCATCACCGGAAGTGGAAAACGATGTTTATAAATCCCATTTTTGTGGGCCCAACATGTGACACATATGGGTTCACCTCTGGTCAATTTTAGGAAACACTGATGGGACCTTCGTGAAAAAACGAAATTGCCAACAATAATACTTTATTATTAGCATTCAAAGAAGCTTGTATTAGAGAGACAATACATAGATTAAACATTTGACTTTATAATAGCGTCTATTTGACTCTCACGCAATATTAGTTTTTGCAACAAGACGACTTTATTTGTAACTAGAAGTTCATTACTTCAGAAAAAAAGGAATGGTTAAGCGTAACAAAAAAAGTTAAATGTAGATGCTTTTAAGAAAACATTTACCAAATAGTTTGTTAAGTACTTATCAATTAGCTAATACTGATATGAATTGTCAGGGTTTTAATAAAATTTGCTTACCTTTTTAAGTAAATTGTAATTTTGATTTTAGCAACATTCTGAAAATGTGTTGCAACAAACATAAGTAGCAATATATGCATATTAATCGGATTATAAACAGATCCACTGACATATCAATCAAAACATGTGTGTTACTTGCCATTTAGAAAACGATGCTGGAATTTCTTTTTTTCTAAATCTTGTTAAGTTCCTTTCAAGAAGATAGTTGAATATTATATGTTCCCAAAGTTGAAGTCTGTTTTGAGATATACTTTCACCTGAAAATCATATGAAGTAATTTGGTTGTTTATACCTATTAGGCACATTGCAAGTTAGTTTGCCATTTTTTTATGAATAAACATTTATAAAACTTCGTATTTTATCATTTACATTGTTAATTGCATTTTCTCTGACAAATGTGTGACATTTGTCGATTGTCCTACATCTTGGAACATTAAGTTATGGGTGTTATGCGTCTGGCAGCTCAAAAATGAATATATTTGTTTGCATTGGATAGAACAATTTTCAAGTATGTTGCAAGAATATTGTCTATTATGGCGGACTGAGTTATTGTTGAATAGTCGTGATTGTAAGCCCCTCACGGCATGCTTTAGATGGTTTAGTCTCTATGTTTTTGTAATATTATGCAAATTTGATTCAGCGATTAACATATTTATTTTTAACTTGAATAAAATGCTGGTATATTTTAGATGGTTAAGCCTTTCTTTTTTGTAAGATTGTGCAAATTTGGTTCAGCGATTAACATTTTATTTTTAACATGAATAAAATGCTGGCATGATTTAGATGGTTAAATCTTTCTGTTTGTGTAATACTGTGCAAATTTGATTCAGCGATTTACATAATTATTTTTTAACTTGAATAAAAAACTAGGTCGGGTAATGACAAAAGAATAAGATTAACGAAAACAACTTTCATTTATTTATATATTGTCTTAATTTAGAGTCGGCGTTCCCGAAAAACAAAGATAAAGAAAGTTTTGCCTATGATTCCCATCCTTGGAAGTGTAACACGATTTTCGTGTGTCACATATTGATTTAAACAAGGGTCAAACATGGGTAACAAAAGGGCTCAATACTTTTTAATTATGGGCAAATACAAATAGAGCCTTCATGTGATACCGTTATAGGTCCTAAACTCGGGCGTGCAACACTATTTTGTATGGGTCTCTTTCTGGTAACAATATGGGTTGAGCATTAAACACATAACACTTAACACTGTTCCTTGACGGGCAAACAACGATGGGTAATTCCTGGATACCAATTTGGGTCCCGTTACTGGAAGTGCAACCGGGATTTTTATACGCCCCAAATGGGTTTCACCGGATGTCTTACATGGGCAACATTTGGGATAAACTTGGATACATTACGGGCGAGCAGAGGTGGGACCTTTATGGGAAATGAGTATGAGCTCCAGCACATAAATTGTAACCTGCATAATATCACATCATGACAAGATAAAATAATACATATGAGAGTCCAACGTTTATTTTTGCTGATTCTATCTTCATCATACCACTAAGATATTCATAAATATTCTATGTTAAGGTATAACAAATGATGATTAACAAAGCAATGATGGTATGTTTCATAAAAAGTGTTTTGAAACATTGTATAATTATATATACACAAATAACATACTTTTGCACACACACAAATGAAAATAAGTCAGACGGAATACTTCACGTGTATAGTTCTTCTAATTTGGAAAAGCCATGACGAACGTTATACAGGGAAAACGCAAGACAAAAAAAGCCCGGAAGGGTTCACATAAGGTCAAGATCCAACAATTGCAAAATACTTGACCTGATGACCTTGTTAAGACCCCATGTAAACCAGATTCAAACCGAACCTAGATATGTTCCAGATGAACCTACAGAGCAAGTTACTTCAAGATTGAGTCATCAATGTGGCTTGCATAGTGATATAAGCTAGTTTCTATTATTCGACCTCGTTTTGCAACACACATAACCCAGATTCAAACCCAGCCTGATATTATTAAAATCACAATATCATCCATGTACAGCAGGTTTTAGTAAAGATATGGCCTATTGAGTGGTAAGAAGCTAAAATTGACGACGCTCCAAACAAACTCGCTAAATATGTGCCATATTTCAAGGGTAGAATCCATTTGCCAAGAAAAACCATTAGTTGAACACAAAAATTCGGGATAACTAACTGTAGTTGCTAGTGGAAAAGCTCAATAAATTTAAAAAAAATTAATAAGGCTTCAGCTATAAAATGGAAAAAGCCATGTGTTAGTTGCATTTCTGGTGGAATGACTTAAAGAAACTTTCGTTTCCATACAAATTACATCAGATAAACGAATTAAAAAAATATAAGTGTGTATTATGGAACACTTTATGTAAATACAGTTATTTAATCTTATTGTGTCTTTACACAAGTAAACTTCACTTTATGCAGTAGATGTCTAAATAAAAATTTCCCTTGTTCTGGGCATTCTTCCCTTAGATAATAATTAAATCCCCAAAATAAAAGCGTTGGGTCATTATGGCTAATAAGCGTTTATTTGAGTTCACGGACACCAATTGTTGAAAACTTGACCTAAAAAGGGAACGAACTTAATAAGAGAAAAATCAGATAGACCTTAAATAACCAGATATTCATCTATAAAACACAGCTGCCTCCACATCACACTTCTGTCAAAAACCTCCGCTTATGCCAAACACAAGCTGTTTTGGGAAGAATTGGCTTTTGATCCCAAACTGTGGCCTTGACCTAGTATTGGATATACATGTGATACACGCGACACTTAGACAAATAATGGAAGTCATCTGTGAAACGTTGTCTTAATATTCAAATATAATGAATGCCAGGTAACAGCCTGGATAATGTGTTTCATTTGTTATTAACGTTTGATTTCTACGCGCGACCCTGACCCTCATATAGGGAAGGGGGATATAGACAGGTTTTAAACATGAAATGCCGTGTTCTCATTGTTGTCATTAGTATTAAGTTATCTCAACCTAGCATGATGAATGACACATTAACCGTCCGGGTAATCTTTTTTATAAGCAAATTTTATCTTTGAAGTGTGACCCGGACCACTGTTGAGGTAGTTAGGCGAGAGTTTCACGCAAATCCTTGTTTTATTGACAATAGTAATTGTACATTTCTATTCTAAAGCACATAAATATATGGCAAAATTATAGCTGAAACATCCATCTTTCAGCTGTTTTATGGTCAAATTTGACTTTTGACCTCCAAATGTGATATTCGAGGCATGGAGACGGATATTACACACCACACAAAATACCGTCTCCTGATGGCTGTTTTATTTGAATTTAAAATAGATTGCGCCAGTACATAATTAGTACGAGTTCTCTCCCTTACACCACTGTTATGTTATCATGGTATATTCCCATGAGTTACTCCCCTTCGTTGGAAGTTTGCCTTGGAAACTGCGTTTTTCACCAAATTGTTGTATCCACTTGAGAGTTAAATAAACCAGTTCATCATTGACTATCTGGCAGTTATTCCTTACTGGCGTGGTGGCAGCACTGTATACGAACCTACGGTCATCTACAAAACATCTAATCGGAAAGGAACATTGCAAATCATAAACAGATAGAGCAGTAAAAGTCACTGTACATCAAATGTGAACTTGGAACAGTTTAACACCCTCTATTGTGAACTCTGACAGTTTGTGTTTTCGCATTTCACCATGGCCCATACCAACCGTGCCCCTAAACAGTGGCAGTTAACAAGAACTGAAAGTATTACTACCTTTGAGGCATGGCGCCAAAATCTACAATACACATTGTCTCTAGATCCTAATTTTGCAACATTCTTGGTAGATGGAACTACTTGGGGTCGTAAAACAGCAGCTAATCCCCTACGCGGTTTCACAGATGATGGCGGAGAGGGAGGTCGTACTGCTGCTCAAAAAGTGGCGCAACTTGAGCTTATGTTGGGTCAAATAGCCAATTACTGCCCTATTATTGCAAGAAACACTATAGTGCGAAATTCAGTCAGCATTAACAACATATGGCAGTCAATTCGATTACATTTTGGTTTCCAATCTACAGGCGGACATTTTTTAGACCTAGATCAGATCCATTTAGATCCCAACGAACGTCCTGATGATCTATACCAGAGGTTGTCTAGCTTTGTGGACGACAACCTTTTGAAAGGGGGTGGATTGATAACTCACCACGGCGAAGTCCCAGATCAAGATGAGGAACTGACCCCTACTGTCGAGAATATGATAGTCTTGACATGGTTACGATTGATTCATCCAAATCTACCGGCATTAGTGAAACAAAAGTACGCAACAGATCTTAGATCTAGAACGCTTGCATCCCTTAAACCCGAAATATCGTTGGCGATCTCTAGCCTACTCGATGAAGTTCATTCTCTTGCTGATGCGAAGGTACTCAGGTCATCTTTCCAACGGAAATTACCACCTAAGCGACCAACTTGCCCAATATGCAAGCAAGCAAAAAGACCGAATTTCCAGCATTTTTTGAGTAAGTGTACATACTTACCAGAGGAAGATAGAAAGTACATGAAATCATCTGAAAAAATCCGCTTCACTACATACTCTAACGAAAACGAGGATATTAGTCATGATGATACATTGGACTCTGAAACCCATAGTTTGCAACCAGTTGTAACTCACTGTTCGCGACGCGTCAGCACCAAACAGTCACCAGTCTTGAAAACGTTCTATAGACAGTTTCCCATATTGTTGACATTGGACAGTGGGGCTGAGGTTAGCATGATAAAAAGCTCAGTCGTGCAGTACATTGGAGCTCCGGTGACGAAAACAAACCAGAGCGCGCTCCAGGCTGATGGTGTCACTCCATTACAAATCATTGGGGAGACACATTTCTATGTCTCGAGAGGTGACACTGATCTGAAATTAGAGGCTCTAGTAGTGAATGACTTAGATGTCGATGTTCTAGCGGGGATACCATTTATGTGTACCAATGACATTTCAATTCGACCTGCTAAACATGAAATACTGATCGGCGGCATTGAACATGTTAATTATGGCTCCTCCAAATCTGACTCGCCAAGTAACCGCGTACGACGCACCCAAGCCTTTGTCTTACGAGCTCAGTCTACGTCATCTGTCGTATGGCCAGGTTCCTTCATTGAGTTGAATGTGCCGTCTGATATTGGACCTGAGGACACTGTGGCGATTGAGCCCAAACATGACTCTGGTATTTCCTGGATAAAACCGCAGGTTATCGAATCAGTTGGCGGTTGCATCAGAATCGCCAACGAGACACAGGAACCACAGCGAGTGTTAAGGCATGAACATGTTGGTTTCATAAGGAATACAGAGACAATGAAAGTTGGGGTTCTTACACCCATTACAGGAACACAGCTTAGCCATCAATCAGTTCCCAAATTACACATGTCTAATACAACATGCATCTCAACTGACCCTGATAAAGTGTTGACAGATGAACAACGCATGAAGTTTTTGATATTGGGTGATAAGTATGACGATGTGTTTGCTTCGGATATATCCGGGTACAACGGTGCCGTTGGTGACTTTAAAGCCGTTATCAACATGGGCCCTGTACAACCTCCCCAGCGTAAAGGACGGGTGCCACAATACGCGAAGGACAAGCTTGTCGAACTCCAACAGAAATTTGATGAGTTAGAGAGTCAAGGAGTTTTCAGTCGCCCAGAAGATGTAGGTGTGACGGCTGAATACCTAAACCCGTCCTTCTTAGTGAAAAAACCACAGGGCGGATACAGACTAGTCACTGCGTTTTCCGATGTTGGACGATACAGCAAGCCTCAACCTAGTCTGATGCCCGATGTTGATTCCACTCTACGCACAATAGGACAATGGAGGTATATAATACAGTCGGACTTAACAAGTGCGTTTTATCAGATACCACTGTCAAAGCAGTCAATGAAATATTGTGGTGTAGCAACTCCATTTCGCGGTGTTAGAGTATACACTCGTTGTGCTATGGGAATGCCCGGATCAGAAACAGCTCTTGAAGAACTGATGTGCCGTGTACTCGGAGATTTCGTTCAAGAAGGGTTTGTCGCAAAACTTGCCGATGACCTTTATTGTGGCGCTAACTCTGTCGATGATCTATTGATCAAGTGGGAGCGTGTTTTAGACGCCTTGTCTCGATGTGGGTTGCGTCTAGCACCATCCAAGACTGTAATCTGTCCGAAGTCCACTACAATTCTTGGATGGATTTGGTCTGCTGGCCAGTTATCTGCAAGTCCTCACCGTATTGCCCCGTTGTCTTTGTGTACACCTCCAGATACTGTGAAAGGGTTGCGTTCGTTCATCGGTGCGTACAAGGTTCTCGGGCGTGTGTTGCCAAACTGTTCACGATATGTTAGCCCACTAGACGACCTAGCCGCTGGTAAACAGTCGCATGACAAGGTGGAGTGGACGGACTCCTTTTTAAAATCATTCAAAGATGCACAGGCAGCACTGCATAATCATAAGTCGATTGTCAAACCGAGACCCACAGATCATTTGTGGATAGTTACCGATGGTTCCGTGTCTCAGCGTGGTATAGGAGCAACCCTGTATGTGATGAGAAATGACAAGTTGCACTTGGCAGGCTTTTTCAGTGCCAAGCTGCGGAAACATCAAGTCACTTGGCTTCCGTGTGAAATCGAAACTCTGAGCATCGCGTCCGCCGTTAAACACTTTAGCCCTTACATAATACAGTCTACTGTGTCGGCTTGTGTACTTACTGACAGTCAGCCTTGCGTACAGGCTGTAGAGAAGCTATGTCGCGGTGAGTTTTCCGCTAGTCCGAGAGTGACGTCATTTTTGTCAACTGTGAGTCGTTTCCAGATAAGCGTCAGACATCTCGCTGGCTCTGCCAATGTGCCGTCAGACTTTGCAAGTAGGAATGCCCCCGAGTGTTCTGTGCCAACCTGTCAAATCTGTACATTTATCTGTAATACTGAAGACTCTGTGGTTTGTAACGTCTGCATTGACAGTATTGTGAATGGAACATCGCGTTTGCCGTTTGCTACAAGATCCTCGTGGCTTCAAATTCAATCCGAGTGTCCAGATCTGCGACGTACACACGCGCATCTCAAACAAGGTACTCGTCCCTCTAAAAAACTAACAAAGATCAAAGATGTTAAACGTTACCTTCAAGTCGCATCAATCGCCAGAGATAATTTACTGGTGGTAAAACGCAGTGACCCTTTATTGCCACCATCTGAGTTGATAGTTGTTCCTCGTGCCGTTTTAGACGGATTGGTCAGCGCTCTACACATTAAGTTAGACCATCCATCTAAGCACCAGCTTGAACTTGTGATGAAGCGTCACTTTTACGCGTTGGACTTGAGTAGCTCTATTGAAACTGTAACTCGGCAGTGCCACTTGTGTGCTTCATTACAGTCATTACCAGAATCCGCTATAAAGCATACAAGCGAAGACCCTCCAGAAGTTGTTGGCATGTCGTTCGCCGCAGATGTACTGAAACGTAATCAACAAACTATTCTAGTCGTGCGTGAGAGTGTTACCTCTTATACTAAAGCCTGTCTTATTCCTGACGAAAAAAGGGACACTTTAAGAGATGCTTTAGTGTGTTTGTGTACTGAGCTCCATCCATTAGACGGTCCCCCTGCAGTTATTCGTGTAGATCCCGCCCCGGGTTTTGCATCTTTGCAAAGCGACGAAGCCTTGAAACGTCTCAACATCGTGTTGGAGATCGGCCGTGTTAAGAACATAAACAAGAATCCTGTGGCTGAAAAGGCTATACAAGAGCTAGAAAATGAGTTGTTGCGGTATGAACCAGGTGGAGGCCCCGTTACTTGCATGGGCCTTGCTATTGTAGTCGCAAGGTTGAATTCACGTCTACGCCATACGGGCCTGTCTTCCCGTGAATTGTGGACCCAACGCTCTCAGTTCATTCATGTTCAACTCCCTGTGTCTGACCGTGATGTGATCCTCCAGCGGCATGATTCACGTATGAAAAATCACCCCCACAGTGAAAAATCTAAGTCCAAGGCTAGTATTCCGGTACGTGTTGGTGATGTAAGTGTCGGTGATTTAGTGTATCTTATCTCAGATAAAAGCAAATTGAAAGCTCGCAATAGGTATCTAGTTGTGTCGTGCGATGAAGAGTGGTGCTTTGTTAAAAAGTTCTCGGGAAATCAGTTACGGGCTTCATCCTATAAAGTTAAACGAAGCGAGTGTTACCGTGTTCCGTATGATAAAATGTGTTGCGAAAGGCCTTTAGTGTACTCCGACCCAGACCATGAGTCTGATGACGAATGTGTTCATTCACCAACTGATAGTGGTCCCCCAGCACCTTCAAGCATTCCAGCAACATTGACTACGCCAGAAAATGTAGAACCAGTTCCAATTATTGTGTATGAGCCGGATATGACGTCATCATTTTGTGAACCCCCCCCAAGTACACGTGTCTCCAGAAACAAGTTCTATGAGTATGACCTCGCCCGGTTACACTGAGCCTGCGCAAAGACCTCAACGCTCACGACATCCTCCAAAATATCTTGATGATTATGTATTAGAATGATTAGAGTGGTGCAAGTTTGTTTGTCATGTTCAATAGTGTTTGGTTCTCTTTGTATATATGACTGACTTGTTCAATGATTTCTTATTCTTGGTTTTATGATGCAAATTCTAAATATGCAAGATACATGTTATGTACTTAATAGTTTTAGAAGTTAAATATTGTGTTTCTATCATTAGACATTTTTAATCTATTGGGTTTAATTTTCTAATCCTGTACTGATTTTGTATGTGTTATTATATGAAGTATGAGTTGTGTTCATTTGAAGGAAAAGAGGTTCCGCCAGTACATAATTAGTACGAGTTCTCTCCCTTACACCACTGTTATGTTATCATGGTATATTCCCATGAGTTACTCCCCTTCGTTGGAAGTTTGCCTTGGAAACTGCGTTTTTCACCAAATTGTTGTATCCACTTGAGAGTTAAATAAACCAGTTCATCATTGACTATCTGGCAGTTATTCCTTACTGGCGTTGATGTATGGGAAAAAAATCCGTCCGAAACATCTGTTGTATGGCCAAAATTTATCTAGGGAGTGAGGCAAGTGTTACATGCAACCTGTCATCTAATGATGAATGCATGTGTTCCAAGTCATGACGGAGACTTACATTTGTAAACTGTTTATGAAAAATGTGACCTTTGAACTCAACGTGTGACCTTGACGTTTGATGTAGGGAGACGGTTTTGACAAAGCGTATGATGGTTTACGTTCGTGTCAAATTATTTTAAAATTCCTCAGTATATGGCATAATTGTCAAGCAGTCTTGTGGTACAGTTTGGCCTTTAATCATTAAGTGTGACATTGAGCTTTGGGTTAGTTTAAAGTTAAACATATTTTATTTCACGAAGAAACATGGTATACATGTGCATGTGCATAGCTTTGTGTTGGGGAGTTGGGTGCTAGACACGAAATATCCTCGTTTGCTGATGCACAGTCATACTCAGGGTGCATGATCACGTGACTTTGTGGGTCCCACCTTTTAACTTAAATGGCTTTAAACAAGATGGTTAGTGGTGCTTATTTCAAATAACTTGTTAAATATTTTTTGTTAAGAATGTCAACTAGTGCATAAAAGACAGTTTTTTATGCTGCTTATGGCAATGTGAAATACATCAGAATTACGTTATTTAATAAGCCTGTGTTCTTGTTCAAATTCGATTTGTACTACACGGTTATGTTTCACGGAACGTGAAATTTTGTTAACGATTTCAGACGTATTCAAAGATTTATTCTTATACATTAAGACGTCGGCACAAACTGCAAGAAAAAACTGTCTTGTATGCACTAAGGATTTTGGCAAATGTATTTCAAAAACTTGAGATATTTGCAAAAATAAAGTTATTAACGGTGTGATTACATTCTGCCCAGCCCGTGTGTAAACCCCTGAAAACCCCGTTGATTCTGCACCCTGATATTTCTATTTCAAAATCCATTAATTAATCTCAAAATTATGGCAGATACTGTAAATTTTGCAAAGACGGACGAAGAGTGCGAGTAATGTATGCCACCTTCTTCGAAATGGGGCATAAAAATAAGGCAACTCGGAATAACCAAACATATATATGATATACACCACAGGTGGTTAGCGTGTGGCCATGATATCAATTAGTTACAACATCATTTTGAATGATAAATCATCATATTATAACAAAAAATTAACTTTTCTGAAAAAAAGTCACTGTCAAATATATATATATATATAATTTTTTTTCTTCAGAAAAGTTAATTTTTCGTTATATTATGATTATTTATCATTCAAAATGATGTTTTCACTAATTAATACCATAGCCACACGCTAACCACCTGTGATATACACTAGCAAATTGGACAATCATGAATAAAATTGCAGTAAAAGGGGAATAACTGAGTCAATCCGATACCCGTTGTAGTAGGATTGGTTTCCTCCCTTCGTTCGAGTTATTGCCCTTTAACTTTATGTGAAGTATTTTCAAATGTGATTCACTTAAGTAAATTGGATGAAACATTAAATAAGTATACGTTGTGGTCGACATATCATTATTCGCTTGTATTATGATATTACGATGTATGTATGATGTATTGTATAATTGATGGATTTTACTAATTGTACATGAGACGGGATTTACGTTTCAGTAGATGTTAGACGTTAGACGAGATGTACGCCTCGTTGTCAGCCTGTTGTGTGACGTGTTTGTAATTTAGACTCAAGCTCCTTGGTGCAATCCTGGACAAGGATAATATTGGGTATGTTTATAACACGTTCATTACAATTGTTTCAACTATTATTCAACAAGTACTAATTTAGTTAAGTACCTATAATATGAACTATTAAAGGATATTGTGCACGGATTTTCGTTTTTTTTTTAAATATCATTAAATAAATGTACCAACAAAACTTTCATATTCGAACAGTTTTACAGTACTTTCATAACAAGGACACGGATGAGATAAAGTATATTAACCTTCGTGCCCTTGAGATCGATCTCGGGAAGCGAAATCTAATTTTCTACCTCAATTCACCTGTAGCGGATCTTATCTTAAATCATTGACTTACGATTTCATTTACGATCCGCTAATACCCGTTTAATGAACGCCGTCGTAAGTATCGAGTCGCAGCTAAGATTTTAGTTAAGCGTACGATCTGGAAAATCGCGAACCAGTCGAAAAAGCTCACACGATTTCCCGCGTTTATGTAAAAAAGCAAGATGGCCGACAACGTAAATAGAGGCAAGTAGTTAATGATAGTTATGATTTACTAATAGTAGTACTAAATGTACGGATATCATGACTCATGTCTTCAAATATTGTAGCGTTTATGTCTGTGAATTTGTCTCGTAATTGATACTGAGTTTTTATTAAATTCATATCGTTATTTTACACCAAAGAATCGAAATGTTTTATGCATTTATTTTATGTATTTATTTTCTAAATTCTAGTTGCAAGTAATCTTATAACGAAATCATATTTTCCCGCGTTTGGAACTGTTAGCCTTTAAAATGACAAATCGTTATCGTGTGTTTATATCTAATGTTTTTGGCAGAGGACTATTCGAGTATCAATCAATACATTATTTCTATGCCCCACATTTGAAGAAAACAATTTATTTTTATGTTTGTTTTTAGAGTAAATGTATCTCTCTTTTCAAGGAACATTCTAATCTTACACATTTACGCTTCTTTCGCTATATATTTGTTTTCGTACTTCTTCTTCTACTTCGTACTTCCTACAGTCAATTGCTATTACATGAAGGCCGATATGGGCAGATATGGACACTGTCGAGTCCGTTTCCTGGGAAGAACCAGTACTTGGTGTCTATGGAAATAATGAGAATGCTTCTCGTGTAGAGAGCGAGCCCACGAACTCCTGATCGCTAGGCGGACACCTCATCCACTACACCACCGCGATAGTATATACGGATGCCTACTGTATATTTATTTTTGGCATAGAATTTACTTTATTACCCAGTGTACATAGCTTTAGAATTAATTTTCAATTGTAAACACAAACCTGAAAACTATCACTCAATTTCAGAGTGAACAGCATTTGATTGTGTAGCCCCAAGATAGACAAAGTTATCAAAAAATGGACGGACTTTAAGGTATATTAACTAATGAAATCTCATGACCCTTACTTACTTACTTACTCTTACCACAAAATGAATATAAAAAATTCACAATGTCAGTCACATGTAAGATTTTAAAAATGAAAGTAAGACTGGGAGCAAAAGGTTAATTTTGTACTTTAAATTATACATAAAAACATTTATAATGAATTTGCACGGAATAATCATTAGGAATAATCATTGTTGTGTATTGTGTGTTTGCTGTTTTCTATTGACACATTCCAGTCCAATTCATGTATGGAAATATTTTTTAACATATTATGACATATATTTACCATAATTATTTCTTATATTTAGGTTTTTGGTATCCATTCATCACTTTTTTGTTCAACTGTGGAATGTTTAAAATTGAACACTTTGTACTTTCTTTTCAGACGCACAACAACAACCATGTGTGAATGATGAGATCTCAACCATCACATCAGTTGAACAAAAGTTGGTAAGATAATTAATCAAGTACACAGTATAAAGTTAGCACATTTATTCGTGTAGGTGTGTCAATGTTACAAAACACATAAAATAAATAAGGTTTAACAACGTTATCATAATCACAAATTAATTATGTGACATAAATATGGTTATTTATTAAGTTACTTGGTAACAGATACATTTCACATTGTAATAAATCAAAATATCTTTGTCATTGAATGTACTTGTTTGTATGTATGACAGCTCATAAAGATCGATTGTCCATATTTATTAACGAATAATTATCGTTAGATACAAATAATTTCGCAAAATACCAAAATAAAAACATTGCCTCTACTTACATATGAGTCCCGCTCTGTGAAAAAGGGGGTTTAATGCATGTGCATAAAGTGTCATACCAGATTAGCATGTGCAGTCCGCACAGGCTAATCAGGGACAACTTTCTGCCTAAACTGGATTTTTGCTAAGAAGCGTCTTTCTTAAAACGAAACATATAATAAAAGCGGAAAGTGAGTCCCTGATTGGCCTGTGCAGACTGCACATGCAAATCTGGGACGACACTTTACGCAAATGCATTAAACCCCATTTTCTCAGAGCGCGACTCATATATAAAGTTATTATGGTGATTTATTAAATACATGTTATTTAAAAACAAGAAACCGTCGGAGACGGTTGCTGCTCCCCAAAGTTTTTTTTTGTCACAATATTGCACTATATATTCAGATAAAAGGAAACGTTTTGAGGGCACAGTAGTTGGGGGGGGGGACAATAATTTTTTATAGACAATTTCAAAGGGCCATAACTCTGTGAAATATCATCTGACCAGAACCCGCTGATAATATGCACATCTCCTCTTGGTCGTGAAGCTTCCCATAAAGTTTCATTGAATTCCAGTCATTAGTTGCTGAGAAATAGCCCGGACAAGAATTGCACTATATGTACAGTGTATGGAAAACTTCAAAGGGCCATAACTCTGTGAAAAATCATCCGACCAGAACCCGCTGATAATATGCACATCTCCTCTTGGTAGTGAAGCTTCCCATAAAGTTTCATTGAATTCCGGTCATTAGTTTCTGAGAAATAGCCCGGACAAAATTTGTGCACGGACGGACAGACGCACGGACAGACGAAGCGGCGACTATATGCTCCCCCAAAATAAATCTTAGGGGAGCATAAAAAAGGTTAATCACACTTCACAATAACAATTGTAAAAATCAATTGAATATTCATTTTTTTTTTTTAGTAAATACAAAAAAAGTTATTTTTTTTACATGGACTTGTAGAAAATAAATTAACGAGTATACATAAGCTAAAATAACATATTGGATTACGTATGTTATTTTACGAGTCATATTTATTCATATATAATCATTATATGCAATCCGCGGAACAGCGCATGTGAGGCCAAGTCATTTGAGCCGGTAAGAAAAAAAAGATGTGAGTTCCATGAAAATAAAAGATTAACTTATGAAGTGTAGATCATGAATGTGTATTAATGAATCAACAATCCATCTTAACATAAATGATACAATTCATTCTCAAGAATTTTTTATATGAAACTATTAGTTCCAACAGAACCTTGTCTGATGTGCAGTATACACAGTACATGCTCTTTAAAGAACAAACAGAAACCACATCTCTTTATGTTACAATGTTTACCTTTTATTTCACTTGTCTTACAAATACAAATTTTATTAACATAAAATGTATTTCATTTTCAGATAGTGTTCCACTTCATTGTTCCCTAGCTGTAGAGTTGTTGGAGAAAACCCTGTATTGTTATGTAACAAAGATAATTAAATAAAGGAGTAGAATTTATTTTCACTTTGTTATAATATAAAGGAAACATGAAATCATCGTACGCATTGCATAAATGAATATTGTAAAAAGTGTGTCTTTAATGAAAAAAATCCACAAAAGAACGGAAGAAATTGTCAATATCCACACTTTTACAAAGATGTTGACCACACTTGACCGAAATGCAGCAGCTCATAGACAAGAAATCATTATCTTATTAAGTTATTATGTATCATTAGCAGAAACATAATGACCATCTTTCATCAACAAAGAGTCAAATATTGAATATTAACACATGTCGCCGAACATAGACTGACCACACTGACTCACCTATAGCACTTCGTGCACATGTGAGCATAAAACAGCAACTATATAAATAAGTAAGTGATGTGTTGTCCATATAAGCTGCATTGTGGTCCTGTTGTGGACTGTGCACAACGTCATACACTTCCTGTGCCTCAGTAAGTTGTTCAGGCAGTGGCATCTGCTAATCTATGCATAAGTTGTGCAGGCACATTCATGCAGCCACTGCTTGACAGCACTCATCGAGTCTCATGAATAAACAACTGCCAGTTTTATGTAGACACCTGCCGATAGAGAATAACAATCAATATTTACTAGTGATTTAATTACGATATCCAATTTATTATCAATACTAATGATTGTTATGCATTTTATTTAATTGATAAACATCTTCATATATAAATGAAATTTAAGACTTAAATGGGTAAAGAAATAAATTCATAAAACAAAATTTGCAATAATCTATGGCATCCATTCTTATCAACACATGCATGTGCATATGAAAGCAACTTTAAAATCTGTATCAAATGTTTTTTTAACTACATGTGTCTCCTTTACTTATGCCCCCATGTCACGTTGAGATACACATACAAGTCCATCAGTCATTAAAAGACAAATTTCTTCAGTACAAACAACTTGTGTATATATGCTCAAAACTTGAAAACAAATAACAAAACAAATTTAATTACACATTTGTGTACAGCTACAATTCATTAACACATTAAGGTCATTCAGCAGTTGCTGTTATGCAAAATCCATCCACAGATGAACAGACAGACACAGAGGACGAACAGGTGCAATGCTTACGGCTTCTCACGGTTTACGTTTACTAAATTGTTATGATGTAGATGTGACGATTACAATTATGCTCTAAAGATTATTAAAGGCATAAAGCATTACACTTTTTATCCAATATTTTGTGGGGAGATTTATTTTGTGCTTATTAAATGGTGTCTTATGTTGATTAACTGAATGTACTGTTTTGAACTAAATAAACATACATGTAGTAAGTTTACATACCTAAATCTACTCTTTGGCAGTCCAAAAGCCCTCTCAACCACAGTACACTTGACTGGGCATTGTTATACCTATTGTTGATAGCCAGAGTCCCCCAGTAGGTGTTTCTTGTGGTTTTCTTCCAGAAAAGTCTAATAACAAATTTATAATAAGCTAAGTTTAAGTTGGAACAATCATTGGTTAAACGGTTTATGAAGGTAGCTATAGGATGCTCGTAAGCTTAACGCAATCTTAAATTCATTTAAATTATAAATTTAACATTGATATGCATATTTTATGTGTTGATGCAGTGTGTACACACATACAGAAATATAATTGAATCTTTTATGTTGTTGAAAGAAATTAAAACTAAAAGTAAAATTATGTATGCACATTAAACACATTATATTTTAGTAATGTGCAATGCATTGATGTAAAAAATGAAATATTTGCATCATCATAACAGTAGTATTCCACTTTTTCCTAGCCAATACTAGCCATAGATCCTCTAATGGTATATCCATAAAAGCACATTATTTATTGTCATACCTTCAAACCACGGACAAAGACAGAGGCGTCGTGTGTGTTGACCCAAGCCATTTTGACACAATCTCAATGAATCTGCAAATAAACTCTACTTTAAAATGTGAAATGTGTTTCACTAACTTTGTTGAATGATTGGGGCATCTATTTAATTCACATGTTTTATGATTTAACACTATTAGTTAACACGGTGCCTATACCACGTGACTTTTTAAGATCTGTGTGGGGAGTAAAATATCAACAAAAGCGCGACGAAGGAAAGATTTTTAAGGATAACTTTTTTAATATGTCACCATTTTCAATGGGATAAAGTGGAGAGCCCGCTAATTCATAAGAGTTTTCTATAGGTATCATGATTTTATAAAACAAATAAGTATTATTTCAGTTAAGTGCAACCGCGCGTTTGAACGGTTAGAAAAGGGTAGGATCAGTGTGGGGACATTATTATTACACAAAAACATCACCTCTGGTGAAATTAAGAAATATATTTCATGGGCGGAGCTTACACTATATCATTTTGCATCCATTTTCAGGTTTCTTTTAATTATTTACGAAACAAAATTCAAGAAAACTATTATTACAGTAATATGATCTGTGTGGTATACGTTTTTCAACGGATCTGTGTGGTATACTGTTTTTAAGTTTTTCAGTTCTATTAAGTTGTTTAAGAAAATGCTTGTCAACAATGTATTTGAAACGGGATTTTTAAATGCGCTACCATATAAAACACACAATGGCTATACACTACGCTTGCACCCCTTGTTAAACTAATACATAATTATGATTTACAGGCATGCTGTACAATCCCCATTGTAATATTAAAATCTTACGCGGGAGCATCTTAAATCGATGACAAGTCCATGCTTACCTTAAATAAGGCTCGATTGGTCATTGTCGGCTCGGGTACTACTTACATGTACCCCGGGTACTCTTAAGTATACTTACATGTACCCCGGGTTAGGTAAATATACTTAATCGTACCCGGTCGATATTAGACTGTACCCAAGTATTTCCGCCCCAAATCCGATGTCGTAAAACGCGCTACCGATTATCTTAAATAAAACTTCTCTTTTTAAAAAATCTGCAGTAACATGCTTTTTGAGTACGAGTTTCGATAATATAGAGATGCCATTTTACAGAAAATTGACATATATGTAAATATAATTAATTCCAAAAAATAGCCGACAACGACCGATCTAGCGTTAAATTTCCCGGGAACGATTAAGTATATTTACCGTACCCGGGGTACATGTAAGTATACTAGTACTTAAGAGTACCCGGGGTACATGTAAGTAGTACCCGAGCCGACAATGACCAATCGAGCTTAAAAAAGTGTATACTTTATGTTATTGTATCAAATTCCATTTTTATTTTGGCGCCAAACACTACTGTCAGGTGAAGTAATGTATCGTATATTATTTTTGATATTATATTTGCTTTAAGGTATGGCTCAATGCTCCGAATGCGGAAAAATGTCGAAGACCAGAGCTGGATTATTGCGCCACATAAGGGGACACGCTAACTCTGGAAACTATAACTGCTGTGGGAAAGCATTTCAGGTAAGATTAAATACCTTAAAAATAGTTACATTTTTATACAGTTATGCTAACAAACAGATGAACGGATTTTCTTGAAACAACACAAAAATACAATATATCTCATCTCTCAGGTTATCATATATTTTTAAATAAGTCAATAATCGTCAAATCGTTTGTAATTTAAAACTAACGAACGCATGTCCTCAGATACTAACATTTTGAAATAGCGTGCTTACGCATTGAAATGTCACGTGAATAAAATATGATGTTTTTTTCTCAGGATGCCTACAATCTTAGAAGGCTTCAACGAACAAAGGACCCCAATGTCACGTGTGTGTACAGTGCGGCAGGAGCTTTGCGGACAAGTACCTACTCGTGGCTAGAGAGAAAAGTGCAAAAAAGAGGGATTGGCGAAATGTTACCAGTGTGGGTTGGCAGTTAGGAGTGAGAATGACCTCAGAGAGCACGTCAATACCCACATGCATGACAAGTGTTACAGTAGTGAGGAGTGTTTCAAAACATACAAACACAAAACAAACCTTTCTCGATACGTGAGGACTTCACATAAATCAGTGAATACTGATTAAAAATCATAATAGTTTACAGTTTGTCTGTGTAACTTCATTATCGTTTTACGTTATTTTATTCGTTGTTTTACTTTTACTTTACTTTTCAAAATGATTCTAAAGATATCCGAATTTGATTAATTTTTAGGTTTCGTTTAGTTCGTTTGTGTGTTTGAAATCATCTCAAATAATTGTGCAATAATTTGGATTTACGTTATTCATTAATATATCGCATCTGTGATTTGTATTATCGAATCTGTGATTCTTTTTTTAATTATAACTTGATTAAAGTTTTGCGATGTTTTTTCGTTGGTTTCAATTTTAAATACCGCTGTCACGAGCTAATTCGATAATCATAAGCATCCAGGGTTTCTAATACTAGGGATTTTCACGATTGCTTTACATAATTAACTGCCTGCTTATAATTACTCTAGGCCGTGGTAATTGACAGTAAACAATGTATGCAATGTGGTTGCGTATACAATACAATACTCCTTAATTCGAAATACGTCTTGACATTCTTCAGAGCTGCATCCATCCACAACGCAAGAGGAGAATCGTACATATATAATCATATAATATAATATTTATTCATTTACTTTTTATATTCTCTTCAAAATAATTAACGCTAAAGATAAGCATACATTTGTTACACTGAATACAACGACATAATTTATAACATGACATTATCACCAACACATGGCGAATGATTGTCAATATCTATACTATGTAATAAACTAATGCAACAATATGAATTCCATATATGAAATAAAACACACAAACACACACATATATATATGTTTCTACTATGACCAGTATTTTGTTTTTAATAAACATACCGTTTACCTTAAACTTTAAATAACAACAAAGTGACAAGCCAATACGTCTGGGGGATTCTGTTTTATCAGTTTGTATTCCAAATTTGATTTTAAAACATACGTTATACTCCGGAAAGAACATGCCTTTGCTTTTTGTCAACCTGTGTAATATTTGACACAATTTCTATTGCAGAATTTGTGTCAGAATTAAAATGTCCATTGTGTTCGTCTATCCGCATTCTTATTGTTGGCAACAGTTTGCTATCGTTTCGTCTCGCCCGCTCCCACCTTACTCCTAGTGTCCCCTTCTGTATAGTATTCCTGTCTCGTGAAACTGTTTCCTCTGTTTTTTCTTCCCTCAACCCTTGTCCGCTCACTAGTGCCAAATAGGTGATTACTGAAATGAATGAATTTGTAAATAATAATAATAGTTCTACTACTACTATTATAACTACTACAAATAGTAGTAGTAATAGTTGTAGTAGTAGTAGTAGTAGTAGTAGAAGTAGTAGTAGTAGTAGTAGTAGTAGTAGTAGTAGTAGTAGTAGCAGTAGTATTAGTAGTAGTAGCTGAAGTAGTAGTAATAGTAGTAGTAGTAGTAATTGTTGTGTTGAAATAATTGAAATTAATAAAAAATATATATATATTGTCGTTATTATCTCAATTTATCCGTAAATTGTAGAAACACGGATACCACACAGATCCTTCTAAACACGTATACCACACAGATCATATTACTGTTAGAATATTTTTCTTGATTTTGTTTTCATAAATATATGAAAAAAACCTGAAAAAAAAGAATGCAAAATGATATAGTGTAAGCTCCGCCCATAAAGTGTATTGCTTTATTTCACGAGAGGTGATGTTTCTGTGTCATAATAAAATAATGTCCCCACACTGATCCTTCCTTTTTCTAACCGTTCAAACGCGCGGTTGCACTTTACTGAAAAAATATTCATTTGTTTTACAAAATCCTGATACCTATAGAAAACTCTCATGAATGAGCGGGCTCTCCACTTTATCCCATTGAAAATGGTGACATATTAAAAAAGTTATGCTTAAAAATCTTACCTTTGTCGTGCTTTTGTTGACATTTAACTCCCCACACAGATCTTAAAAAGTCACGTGGTATAGGCACCGTGTTTAAGCCACTTCTGACTGACAAGTGACATTGTACAGTGTGATACAGGGTTATTAAAATAATATTGCCATTTGGCAAGAGCGTAACTAGATCAGAATATAACTTTGCTACCTTGTATCTCACCGTGCAGTGTGAGATTTATGTTGCTCAGCTACTGTATATATTACTGTACAATTCATAAATCTCATTTTGACAGAACATTGATATTTAAATGTTGGGATTGCAAAGTTTATGACTTATAATCATTGGGGCAGATATTGAAGACATTATACAGTGCATTATTTATTATTCATTAGATAGAAAAAAAACTTCAAAACTTTATGCGCAAAAGGCATATCAGGATATTGCGTCGACAACTAACTTGTATAGCAGCGTCCGAAATGTGAAATATCCGAATTCTAGTTCACCCTAACATTCAATATTTAATGACAAATGAACTGTTTTACTTCAAAAGAAACCATAAAACATTTGTTTTGATAGAAATTGAATAAAGATGACTCAATACTTACCTATTTAACGAATTAATTATCCAAACATCACAAATTTCATTTCCCTTGGACGTTTAATGCAGAGAATGATATAACGAATATATTTAACGTTATCAAACATAAATACGTCCAATAGTATCAATATTTCTCCATCACGGAGATCGCTAAATCCTTTCTTTCTCGAAACATTCTCATCTCTCTTGGTTGACCATCGTTTAAAGCGCGTGCGGCCGCCATGTTTACGAACGCTAAGAGTGGTCTTATCCAGTCGTAGCTTTAAGCACAAATCTTACGACATCTTAGCTGCGATTTCTTTGATAAAACGGTACGCAGTACTTACGATAAGCGTACGACAAAATCCTACGAATCTTAAGTAAGATCACGCTAAGATCTGTTGATAAAACGGCCTCCTGGTCCGTGGTGTACTAGTATATCAGCCCAGGTAATTACTGTCTTACCTACTGGGTGGCGGCTTGCCTACTGGGACCTTCACAGACATTTGTGCAGTGAACTAACATGAGCTTATTTGCTTGATCCAAAATGGATTTGAAATGCTTCTAATATTACAAGTTGGTCCCACACAAGTGGACGCGGGACAATGTTGTACTTGTGCCCTGCTATTGTTCACATTAGACGCAGGCCCATGATGTACATGTTCCCGCTATAGATGACATTGGACGCGGGCCCATGTTGTACTTGTGCCCCGCTATAGTTGACATCGGACGCACACGGGCTGGAACTTGGAGACCGTCATGGGCCTTTAAAATGGGGCCCATGTGGGGTATTTTACTGAGACCCACCTGTCTATCCTGTAGGAAATATCATATAATGTTTGTTGGTTTGACAATGGACCCATGTTGTTGGTTTTTTTTAATTACGACAAACCCATGTCGAACGCGCGTAAGATGGCATGGGCAAGAATTATATAGGGTTCCCTCACGGGCAATAAAAATGTAGGGTTCCCACACGTAAAACAATTATATGGGGTTTCCACACGGGTTTAATACTACATTTTCGTCATGATAAAGCCCATGAAAGACTCTTTAAGACCCGTTTAGGGTTGCTTGCTGGCAAATCGACCAAAGTGGTACTGCTACATTCTTCAGATATAACATTCAAACTATGATGATGTTTCTTTATGCTATGACGATATATATTTACAATTTGTATCATCCGTCGGTAAAAACTTCAAGTTTATTACCTTTTCAAATTAGACTTTCTATAACAATTATAATTGCACTTTGTTACAGTTTGTTACGGCTTTTTGAGATATAAGTCATAGTATTAAGCGATAGATTGATTATGATAAATAAGAAAACAATATAGAAAAACTTTTATTTCGACAAATACATATACATATTTACACAGTTGAAATAGGCCGTTATGGTCCTTGTTCAACATATATCATATCATTCATATATTCATAATACATGGTGTTGCATGAAAAACGTTATGGTTGAATAAACGATAATGTTCTGATACAAATACTACATATCGCATCCACTCGAGATTTAAAATCAATTTTCTTAAGAAACATACAGTATTTACACAGCATATATTAATTTGATATTTCAATATTTCTATTTGAAAAACATGGTCTATAAAATGTTAATAAAAATAACAGTTTCAAAATAAATAAATTTGTTAACAAACTGTATGTTCTTCACATATAATAATGTAATATTCACATAACATGATGTAACAACAACAAAAAATAAAAGAAATTGTTAATCTTAGACACTAAAGCCTACACATTTTGGAAGTTTTTTAACAAAACAAATCACAACATTACTTATTCGTTGTCTGTTAATGATTGTTATGACTATTTTCATCTCTTCAGAACGTTTTAAAAAGCTTAAATAATATTCAAGCGGGACAACTTTGCAATGTGTATAATTTTAACACTGATAACGGCAGGTTTAAAGAGCTAGATTGTCCAATTACGATAGACGAAAAAGAGATGGCAGTTCATCGGCTCAAATGCCATAAATCGTATTTGATAAACGAATATTTCACCGAAAGTTTTGATATACAATATCTGTTAAAGATATTCAATATTTAATGTGAAAGTAATGACATTTTAAGTGGCGCACAATTCGGCTTCCGAAAAGACCGTTCAACTAGTGACGCAAAATTTGTTCTTAATGCTATTGTTCAAAATATCATGAATACTAACGGACGATTGTACTGTTTTATTGATATGACAAGTGCATTCGATTCGGTTTATTTATATGGACTATGGTATGAGCTTTATAACGCAGGTATTAGCGGTAAACGTTTAACAATCATGAAAGACATGTATTCCCAAGTGAAATGCTGTATTAAAATATGTAATTCAAACTCGAATTTCTTTAATTGTGCGATTGGGCTAAAACAGGGAGAGGTATTATCGCCAGTACTGTTGTCTTTATTTATAGATGCCTTTGACAATTTTTAGAAAATGACATGATTATATTCGGCAAGTCTGTAACTGATCTGCAACAAAGTATTAATCATTTAGGTAAATATTGTGATCTGTGGGGTCTTGAAGTTAATATAAGTAAAACCAAGGTAATGATATTGAGAAGAAATCGACCGTCTTTTCAAAATGAAAAGTGGTCATTTAGAAGTGAAAATTTAGAAACAGTTGATGACTTCAACTATTTAGGAACAGTATTTAAGTACAAGGGTTCGTTTTCACTTAACGCTGCGTCTCTTGCTGGAAAGGACTTAAAGCCCTTAATATTTAAATGCATACTCTAAAAAATCTAGATGTTAAACCAAGAATTGCTTGCCAACTTTTTGACGCATTCGTGGGCGCAACCTTTAATTATGGGTGCTAAATTTGGGTTTCGACAAGTTTATTGATTTAGAACGAGTAAAATGCTCCTTTAGGTATCAACTCATCTAGCCGCAGTTATGGGAGTTTATGGGGAACTAGGAAGGTGTCAACTTTACATAAACAAAAACGTTCGTATAATAAAATTCTGGTGTACACTCAACAAATCAAATAACATAATTACATGTATATCTTAATTGTATAAACGATTCAAAAGTACGAACATTTGTAAAGGTAATCGGGCCTTAAATGTGAACTAATTATTGGATTCGTTCGGTTTTTCATACTTTTGACTCAATCCTCTTCTGTCAATCTCGATACCTTCCATATCGTTTTAAGTCCACTGTTGTAGATGTTTTCGAACAATTTTGGTAGAACTCAATAATAGCAGCTCATTAATGACCTGCAAATTATTTGCACGTTGGATTTCGAGCCTTATCTTGATTATTTGCCAAAAAATAGCGACTATGCCTCTCAAAATTACGACTATCGTCCCACAAATTAGCTATTGAAACAGGTAGACATAACAATATAGAAAGATCTCAGAGCTAATGCACAAAATGTCATGTTAGAGATATTTTTTGAAGATGATGACTATTTCATTATGATATGTCCAACATTCAATTCACTGCGAAAAGAATAGACCAAAACATACTATTATTAAAAACCAAGTTTGTTAAAAAAAATTGAAATAATGGATACGTCATACAAAAAACAAATGAAAAACCTGAACAAGTTTATATGTTGAGCCTTTACACACGATCCAACTTAACTCATCCTGGACATTGTAGTCCAAATATTAATTGTTTTATTCCTCTTCATCTGTAAGTGTGTTCTTTTCCTTACTAACTCCTGTCTTTTGTTCATGGTTTTCATCCTCCAATATTTCTGTGAAATTAAACAATTGATTTCATTCTATTCATCGTCGGTATGAATGTTGAACTTGGCTCTAATAGTATAGTTGCTTAAAAAACAAATCAATGTTTTTACTAACATTTCAATTCAATCCTTGTGAAACATGCTTGCCATGTTGATATGATCAAGCCTCGATTTTGAGAAAGAGTTCGAGCAATGGACGATACAACAGAAAATACACGTAAAGCAATAGCGATTTAAAGTGATATTATGCGCATCTAACATATGCTATGTTTATAGGTGTCTATGGCAACCGTTGTTTATTTTTTTGTGTTTTCACTTTATATACACTTATATTTGTTAATGCAGCATCAACATAATACAAAAATATAACGGAAAGAGAAAAATAATGCATTTAAATATCAACCATATTTTCGTTTGACAACTGATCATGCATGTACGCTGTGAATCTAAATTTAGTTTTAGTGCAGATTCGTTCATACGACACATGAACACTTACTCCGATCCTATTAAAAAGACAGTTCCACTTGGCTATGAGTACTGTACAGTAATGTTAAATATCAAATATAATATATATATATATATATATATATATTACAAGCAACTGGTAGCAAGATAGGTTGAGGATATTTGGTCAGTTACCACATTTTAACTAACTCTTATGACCTGTTAATTCTTTTCAGCTCAAATCAACAGTAAAAAATGCGCATAATATCACTTTAAATAGATACTACAGAACAAAAAAGATTTGCATGGGTGCATTCTTATCACGAAAAAGGTTATATTTCAGCGTACTACGTTTTCAAATACATGGTAGCTGAAAACAGTTTAAACGAAAAAATGGTTCAAAGCTTTGTTAGCGTTTAATTGCTTATAAATCGCAGAACACAAACGGTGACCCTTCTGTAATTAGTCGACTCTACTATTTCAAGCAGGTATTTGTTTAACACTCGTTGAATGAAATTGAATGTTAATGCAAATACTACCTGGAGTGATCAACAAAAGATACACGATGCAGCTGGAACATTCCTCAAAGAGATCAATGAAGCGAATTTTTAATTTTCGATGCTTGAGCTGAAAGGAAACAACACAACTCAATTATATGCATAATTAATGAAGACGACACATGTGTTTTTAGAAAATGCAACGCATTGCACTCCTACTCAAAACCTTTTTAGTGTCACTAATGTGGAACCATTGAATTATCATTTATATTAACATACTATCGGTGATGGTGTCGTGTTATAACTAGTATCTTTGTTAACTCAAACTTTATGATTTCATTACTTTGCTTTTGTCAATCGAAGAAAACTACCTTTATTTCGACGATGACTTTGAAATGTTTTAAAATCAACAAAGCGGTCTTAAAGAGATGTGGCGATTTTAATGTTTGAACAGTCATTTCTTAATGGATTCAAGGTAAATTTCTCGATGTCTCCTAGTCTATTTCTTAAGGTCGTGTTTCTCAATGACTGGAACTTATGAAAGCTTGCGTACGATATAAAGGAACTGTTTTTGCGTACTTATAACGAAAGTTATAATGAAAAACTGTTCAACATGAACTAAATACAGATATAATTGCACATGCAAATACAAGGCAGCACCTAGCAGTTAAAGCAAACGCAGTAGAATAATAATTGAATCATGAATGTTAAATCACATGTGGCGCCATATTTTTTCTGTATACATGTACATCTCTGACGGCTGCATTTTTCAGAAGTCCATGTCATTGACATGGTTCATTAAAGAAATACTCACATACAATATTTTGTTGACGACTTACCTTGGTCTGCTTACACCAGTTTATAAATGAAGACACGTTTAAAATAAAATTTGTTAACGTGTTTTCGGGTTTGTTGCACTTTTTCTGTTTATCTTGTAATTCTTGTAAGATATTCTCCATTTCTTTCATCTTAATTTCATTCTGGAAAATGTGCATACGTTTGGTTTGCAATTTACTAAAATAACTAAGCATCTATGGTATTCCACTACATTTTAAAATTCCTTTTCATCACAATATACGTATTTGTTAAATATATTTATAAATAGTATAGTTTTCAATTTATAGTATTGTCAACATACATATATATATATCGTAAAAAATAAAGTTTATTTTCCTCCATTCATGGAGAGCATAACATATAATACAGCAAGGAAGTACTTTGGACATGTCAAAGGCATCATAAAGTTTGTTAACTTAAGATGATTTTGGCGTTAAACATTTTTAAAAGTAAAAGTATTTGAGTAGCCATCTCAAACATTATAATTTTGACAGTTGCTATACAATGGATTAGCCCAATCAAAACTCGGTGTCCTGTGCTAGTATAAACCTCTGGATGAACAACTGACTCTTTTCGATATTTGTATCAAAGTAGGAGTCTCATTTTGTGATGGCTTTAATTAAATATTTGCATTTTCTTATAATACGCTTTACGCATATCATTTTCAGGCGGTGATAAAAAAAATTCACGCGGTGATAAAAAAAATTCACGTGTTTGGTCAACTTTTGAGATACACTGTCACAGAGAGAACAATATTTAAGTCGTTGCGATGTAGCTCATGTTTTTGTTTTAATTAATTTATTGAAATAAACTTTAATAGCATAAACATTACCTTTTCATACAGGTAATCCTTTATAGATTTATCGTTTTCATAAATCCAATCCTGGACAGATTTGCCGTTCTCTAAGAAAAAGCCAAACGGTTTCTGAAAATTGCTTGTCATAGAGAATCGTAACTTGCAGAACAACAAACGCTTCGAGTTCCATGCCAGCAGAAGTGCTTCTATGTTATCTACCTCTTCACAACTGTAGGGGCCCGTCTCATAAACAATGCACAAGAAATCAACATCATTATTTGTATGTGAGATAGACTTTCCTTGTGTATTCAGTCGTTCTCCCAATAAGTCTGCAAATATAAGAATCATTAACTTTGATGTCTTAATTCCTCGCCGCTACGCGAAACGCAAACCAAACCATATTTCGTAAAAATGAGCTTAAAGATTGTGCACATGCTTTACGTCACAAAAAAATTATCTGAGTTAATATTTGTAAAATTGCAATTAAGGTATGCATCTCGTTATTTTTTTCTATTTCAATTACTATTTCGTGAAACATTACTGTGCGCATGTGTTAGTTTAATTTATGTGTGGAACGAATATCCCCATAGTGTAATTTGTTGAATGATCCGGTTGAAACTGAAGGAATTTGTGAGAACAAAATGTCGAAAATTCGCAATTTACTGAACTGAACAAACATATAAATGATGGAATTGATTGCATGATTAAAAAAAATTACTGTATGGTTGATGTTATTAATAAAATCGACATATATAAGAGTATATTTTAAGCAAACTATACCTTTTAATGCTAAACTATTAACTCTCTGGTTGCACACATATCGCCTGTTCACAAATCCTTAGCACATAGATACGAGTATAAACAGTTATTGAAAGCGTTACAGTTTTAGCCCAGAAAATACACGCTAATATAAACTAAAGTGTCATTAACTGAACAATGTCATCACTGATCCTATATGATCAGTGGCTCTCAATTGCATGCAATACTATTGAAAAACACAAATGTTACCATTTGTTTAATAAATAAATTGCACATTTAAATTCCTGGTAACTGTATTTTGTTTCATCAAGAAATATACAGCAAAAATACATAAATGACTACTTTATGTTTCTTGTTTGTTCTTTAAAAGAAGTCAAGACATACACAATACCTACTAGCAAACTTCGGAAAAAGGATCTTTTGTATCAGGCCCTGATAGTCAACAACAGTTGTTGCTAAAACCTCGTGTGCCTGTTTTGTCGTAAACGGGTTTGGAAGTACAATTTCGAAACGAAATGCAACTTTATATGTGTAATTGTATGCTAGGTATTCATTCACCCAATCAATTTTGCTAACGAACCATTGGGGATCGTGAGGTAGAAGTCCGTTTTGTCTATGTATTTCAATGTAATTCTTTAATTTGTCGATTGTTATGAAGTCCCCATCTATGCAACATTCACAACCCGAAAATTTACATTTGCCACCTGAAGCTTTCATTGTAAACGCCTGTACCAACACCTTGGTAAAATAACTTTGCTTTCCTTTTTTCCATATGACCTCATCCGCACTACTTGTTGCGTTGAACTGAATGAGTTTTTGTTCTGCGTTTACTTTGATTTCCTCCGGTTGGCAACAATCCATAAACCCTATCACTCTTTTAATGTTTGTACATTTTTGTATCATGTCGTTTATGAGTTGTATGCTGACATATTCGTTAATGCCAACTTGAAATCCTGTTTTACCGTGATGTCCCGAGTAAAGGAACACCAACGTGTGTATATCTCGTTTGACCATCTCCTCAAACGCATCATAAATCTTTGCTGACACGGGCCGTTCTGTATTACTTTCCGGATCAATTATTATCAAAGTGCTAGAAGATGTACAGAAAATTAATGCATTGAGCAGTAACAGTTATTTGTAAATATTGTTAATCGTGGTGATTTTTAAGGTGCAAATTAAGCAATTGAGTAACTATATTGTAAGTGTTTAATAGTATTGCTGATTTATTTGAAACTCAAAGATTAATAAGAGTGTTTACTCTTGTGATAAGATCTAACTGTGACTATTATTAGCCCAATTTAAATTGCATTATATCATTTTATGTCTAAGATATTTTATAATTGAATTATTGTAATGTATGCATTGTCCTGTATTGTCTAAGCAATTGACGCCTAAAAATATATAAACCATCCAATAATAGACACAGTATCAGGGACTTCATTAAATTAAATGTATGTATATGATAAATAATGTTGAAAAAAAAACATTGCATTTACCTAACACACATTGATGGTAGAACCTTCGATGATATAGCATGTGCAAACACCTTCACATCTTTTTGAAAGAAACTGTTGTCTTCGTCATATCCAGCTATTAAAATGGCACCCCATCCATCTCCTTAAATAATGTTTTAAGGTGTTCGCGATCGGATATTTCTTATAATCAAAATTCAACTAAATTTAAATTTAATGTGTGTTAATATTGGTGTATTTTTTAAGGATTATGGTCAATGACTTAATAATTATATATCACATAGTTGCTGAATCAGCCCAGTTATGTTTCGCGTTGTCTTACCGATAATCGCTTTGATCTCGTTATCTTTATCGCACCCTTGGCACTTGACTGGATTTATATACCCGTTTCGCATGCAGGCACAGCATGTTTTGATCTGTGTCGTGCAGTTTGAAGAATGATATTTTCCAGTTATTGGGCCAATAAAACTATATTCTGCAATAAAATATCAGCATATGCATTAATAACAAAATATTAAACGCACATGTAAAGGTTGTAATTCAAAACGATAACTCACAGTCTTGTATATTTACGCGATTATGTAGACCACATTTGAAACATTCCAAAACTAAAATATGCTCCGTGGTAAAAGCCTCTATAACAATAAAAAAAAAAATCAACGAAATTTTCGTTAAGTATTTCGTAAAATAAAGTAAACACCTTAACAACCAGTTTTTCTTATAGCAATAGCCACAATTTCAACGCTAGATGTGGTATGATTACATAGATTTTTGTTGATACACAATGCTCGTTTTTATTTATTTGTGTCACAATTAATTAGATTTTAATTTCCCGCGAATAAATCTATTCATACGACACACCAACACCACGTTAATGTTCATTTGTCAAATGAAGAGATTTGTTGCGGGAAATTAAAATGGAATTAAATATGCAAAACAATAATGAACACGAGCATTTTGTATCTACAAACATCTATTTTACTAGACCACATCTGTGTTTAATCGGCAATTGCCGTAAGGAACACTGATTTTTAATTGGTTAAGTATATATTTTACGAAATATTGTACGAAATGTTCGTTGATTTTGAGTAGGGATGTTACTAAAAGATATTTTACAATGAAATGTTTGTGAATAACTATGCAACAATTATGAGGTTGTAGCTTCTTTTAACTGGTTTTCACCGCAAATGCATTGCTTGGAACGTTTTAAAGCTTTGACCCCAGTTTTTGTTTTCGGGGGTTGGTTGTGTATTTCCGCGTCATGTCTATTACATTTGTTTTGTGTCATAATGTCTGGCAATTGGTTACTTCATATCAATAAAAGAACAAAGCTGTACTAAGGTTTATCCGCTGCGTATATAGCTGAAATTTAATTTTTAAATTATTTATTTTATCAGTAAGTTTATCATCCAACATAAGTAATGCAAAAGTGTGTGTATGTATATATATATATATATATATATATATATATATATATATATATATATATATATATATATATATATATATATATATATATATATATATATATATATTTATATATTTATATATTTATATTAATATTTATATTAATATTTATATGAATATATATAATCGAGTGAAGTGATTCTACAACTTAAGAAGATTATGCTTAAAAATGTGTACATGGTTATTATTGCAAATAAACTTAATATAACTTAGAACATTGTTGTACTATTCGGACTCGACTTGTTTTAATGTTATTGATGAATATTCACAAGCTTTGTTTATGAAAACCAATTACTGCAATTTTAATACCGATCGACCAGTTAATAAATACTATCCACTTATGTATTTGCTTGTCCTACCCCTTGAGAACAACATCTGACCAATTCAAATCTAATCACTTCATGGTCTTCTCGGAAAAACCTTAAAACAACATAATTTTCCAATAACATTTCGTGATGCAAATAAGATTGCATGAAACAAAAAAAAGGCGAAATTATTGAAACATTTTAGCCACCCTTACCCCTCCCCCGCCTATCCACACACACATAAACCCATGCAATTCAAAAGACTCTCGCCTCAACCACTTTTTTCATTCCGAATCTTTTGTTTTCAATATGTTTCTTGTTTTATTAATCCGAGTGTTGTTGTATTATATGCTTTTACCAGTCGGGTTATTCAATAGTTAATGAAGTCAATCACTTACTTTGTTCCAATTGTTCATTTACCACACATATTTCGCACTTATTGTCCCCCAAGACCGTCCACTCTTTTAGTCCTTCTTTTATTAACATCGACTGTTTAAAAAAAACGAACCATTTAGATGACCAACAACTGCAAATCAAATGTAATTTGCTTCATAAGTGAAGAATCTACCATTGAACAATAAATTGTTTTTTTTTGTCTAAAATCTTTTATTTTCAACAATCCTAATCCTCATAAATTATGGGCAGAATTAAGTGACGCTGACTTCACACATAGTTAATGCTCAAGCTACAGTATGTTGTTTGTTTGTTTGAATGTGACGCCGTAATCAATGTCAATTTTCTTTTATTATTTCTAAATATTTAACAGTCTGTGTTGTTTAAACGTTTGTTTTTATATTTAATGGTTTATTAAACTATACTCACCTTCAATGACGAGCGCATTGAAGCTGACGTTATTCGTTTGCTTTTGTCGTGACAACTAGAAATGCATCGATCAGCTATTTCTGACAATTTCTCCCAGACATTAACGTTCCATATTCGCCTCTGTGTAAACCAAATCAATTGAATATCAATAAGATTAATATATTACATCACATGTTCTATTAACATAATATGTAAAACACTACGTATGCTCATGTTTTGTATTTGTTTAGCTAGTTTGTATTATTCCGTAGAATTAACGTTCAAATTATCAGTTTATCTCGTGTAAAGGTATACAAGCATTTACATGTTGCAAGGCACCTTATTAAACGTTAAACGTTAAGCACAATTAGAGAAATGTATGCCTTTGCGGTTGAACGTGAATGAAGCCCTTAACTATTTCTTGCGACGGACTATCATGACTTTGAATGTTTCTCAAACGAAGTTTCATTTCAACTCTATTCAAATTCTTGTAAATGTGCTTATTAAAATAATTGTTTCTTAAACGTCATTTATATAATTAAAATGAAATATTACTCTGAAAATGTGACCCGAGCGACAAGACAATGCTATGCGCTAATACTACCGTATCCCAAGAAAAAGCTTGATCAAAATCAGGTCAGCACTTCGATACATTTGTAACGGAAATGAAGTACCAAACGAACAGACGTAAGAACGAACGTTTCAACGTCGGCAATAATGAAACGGGAAACTTATCCAGAGAAACGAAATTGAAGTAAATTTAGATTTTGGACGGACGGACAAAGACGCGTTTGTACAGTTTCTGTTTCCATGTTTCCGAAATCATGCAACATGCACTACTTGTATACAGCGCGATAAGATCCGAGATAAACATATTAACTAATAGTTGATACTATTAAGACAATATTTATACCTTTTGGGAAAGATAGCGTTCTTAACCCAAATATTGACGTAAAATTACAGACAAAAAGCTAAACCAATACAACAGGATAGTTCAGCTCCAGGAGATACACATGCATGCCAAATGTCAAGTTGCTATCTTCAATAGTAAAAAAGTTATGACCAATATTAAAGTTTTCGGACGGACGGAATATTTGACATTTGACCTTCACCTTCACCTTTCACAATTCAAAATGTTCAGCGCCAAGTTGATATCTTCAATAGTTAAAGTTTTCGGACGGACAGACAGACGCAATATATTAGACATTTGACCTTGAAGGATGACCTTGACCTTCAACTTTTACCACTCAAAATGTGCAGCTCTATGAGATGCACATGTATGCCAAATATCAAATTGTTATATTAAAAGTTATAAAAGTTATGACCATTAAAGTTTTCGGACGGACGGACGGACTGACATACTGACTGACTGACTGACGGACAGTTCAACTGCTATATGCCACCCTACCGGGAGCATAAAAACATAATATTTTCATTTTAAACAATTAATATCATGGTCATTAATATAACATATTTACTTTTCCGAAAAAGCTTGCTGTAATAAAATGCTTTTAAGAGCAATCCTTTTACCGTCCTATGCGTTTAATGGGGTAGTTGTGATTGCATTAATTATTGAGGTGTTTGCTTGTTGGATGATAGAGAATGTTTCTCCTAATATATTGTATGTATTGCCATTGATTTCAACTGGGGTTATATGAAGACAGTAAGATTACTTGATACACATTTGAACAGATACAATATCGGAATCGGCCTAAGCTTATCTTACCTTTCATTATATATATTTTGGTACGCAACAATCCAAACTAAATAAACTTCCGAACTAAACAATACGAGTTTAAATAAAAACAAACCGTATTTTCAAGCATGACGAGTTAAATCAATACAAATTTACCTGTATCAAAAGTTCGAAATTTCGCTTATCCAATTGCCTCAATTGTGTCTGAGGTACGTCTGCTTTCTCAGATCCTGTTCCATCAGGACCAATACCGGTCAAAATTTCTCGAATTACTGCGGAAAAAACAACAGTTTTTGTATAATATAACTAACTAACTCAATTACTAACTAATTAACTATTTTATTAAAGAAACGCACGAACGAACGAACTAACAAATAAATAAATATGTGTTTTTGTGGATGGGTAAACATCATGTAACCCGTTAATTTAATACGAATTGATTTAATTTACAACGATTAACATGTTAGTAGTCATTCAAATGTGCCAATATAATGAGTCGTAAAGTATGTTTCAAAAAGAGGAATAATTTATAATCAAACACCAGACATATTATAAAGAGAAACATTTTTGTTGGTTAGTCATGCATTAAGACCTGTGACAAATCGTCTACTTTAATCAAGAGTACATACAACACAACATTAACCATATTAAGATGTAAGCATGATCACCGTGTCGGAACGTTTAATTTAAAATTGAGCTATTCATATCGATGTTTGGACATTCATTCCGGATGTCATTACTTTGGCGTATAAAACGTTGCAAAATTAATTCCGCGCCTTATCCCCCCCCCCCCTAATTTTGATTGATCTAAAAATAATATATTCTATGTGTTCTCTTATACTTATCAGCATTTTTAAACTAAGACATATTACTTAAGTCACAGGTTAAGAGGAGAGGAGGGTCACTTGCGCTCCAGCGTGTAAAACAAATAAAATATAGATGAAAAACATCACATTTTTATACCGATATTTAAGATATTGAATGTTATATCATTTACGTGAAAATCAATTTTGCTTTTTACACTTATAAAGGTCTTATAGATGACGTGTTGAGAACACATTCCCTTTATTCCACTCGCATCTATCACAAGATGCGAACAATTTCGTTCGTTGCTCTATCACAAGGTGCGGTCGGATAGTCTTACACAGAGGTGTTGATATAAGTGACATCCTTGCCATAGAGGTGTATAGAATTAGGGACCGACACATGTGCCCGAAAATGGAAAAATTGAATTCTAAAACTGTTAGAACGTTTTACTTGCTATGCATTACACTTTGTTCGTACAAACAATATTACTGTGTTGCGCAAATATTGATTCAAAACTTACCAACACCGAACGCATAATAATCCAGTAAGTGGCACGGTTTGTAAAAACCTGGTGGTCGATATAACTCCGTTCCTGAGAAATGCGCTGTCGTTATATTCCTTCCTGCCATAGACTCCCTCGATAAGCCAAAATCTATTAATCTAGCGTTGTACATTTTGTCAAGCACGATGTTTTTTGACTTGATGTCCAAATGAAGAATGGTTCCTCTGTTGGAAAAATAATCCACAGTTGTAAAGCATGAGTATTTCTTTAAAGTGTTGGACGCACATAAAAGATCATAAATTGTTAATAACAAGAGCACCGCCTTGCGGGTGCAGACCGCTCATCTATTTTCTTTTTAAAGGTGAAGGGACTCTCATTTTCAATCACAAAGGAGGGAGGGGTGGAGTGAAGAGGGGTGTATAGAGTGGGGGTGTGGACATTGGGGGGGGGGGTATTCTTGGGTGCGATGGTTGGACGGTATTTCAAACATAAAATAATAAAAATAAATATTTGTGCTTTTTTAACCGTTTCAAAAAAAAAATTGGGGGGGGGGGGTGGGTGGGGTGGGGTGGGGGTATAGTGTGAGGGTGTGGTGGTCATTTGTGAGATGATCTTTAAAAAAAAATAAATAATAAAAAAAAAAATAGGGGGGGTTTCGGGGGGGGCGGGAGGGGGTGGGGGGGGATTCTTGGGTGCGATGGTTGGACGGTATTTCAAACATAAAATAACAAAAAAAATATTTGTGTTGTTTAACCGTTTAAAAAAAATTGGGGTGGGGGTATAGAGTGAGGGTGTGGTGGTCATTTGCGAGATGATCTTAAAAAAAAAATTAGGGGGGGGTCGGGGGGGGCACGGGGGATGGTTTGGGTGGAGTCTATTGTGGTATGTCAGGTAAGAGTAGTTTTGTCAAAGTATCAATCAAATCTAATCATAAATAAAGAAGTAATGGCAATTTTAGCAAAATTTAATAATTTGACCTTGAGAGTCAAGGTCAATCAAAGGTCAAGGTAAAACTCAACTTGCCAGGTTCAGTAACCTCATAATAGCATGAAAGTATTTGAAGCTTGAAAGCAATAGCCTTGATACTTTAGAAGTAAAGTGGATCGAAACACAAAATTTAACCATATATTCAAAGTTACTTAGTCAAAAAAGGGCCATAATTCCGTAAAAATGACAACCAGAGTTATGCAACTTGTCCTTTTACTGTACCCTTATGATAGTTTGCGAGTGTTCCAAGTATGAAAGCAATATCTATGATACTTTAAGGGTAAAGTGGACCAAAACACAAAACTTAACCAAATTTTCAATTTTTTAATTCCATAATTCCGTCCAAATGCCAGTCAGAGTTACATAACTTTGCCTGCACAGTCCCCTTATGATAGTTAATAAGTGTTGCAAGTATGAAAGCAATAGCTTCGATACTGTAGGAATAAAGTGGACCTAAACACAAAACTTAACCAAATTTTCAAGTATAAAAAGGGCACATAATTCTGTCAAAATGCACGCCAGAGTTATCTAACTTTGCCTGCCCAGTCCCCTCATGATAGTAAGTAAGTGTACCAAGTTTGAATGCAATAGCATTGATACTTTCTGAGAAGAGTGGACCTAAACGCAAAACTTAACCGGACGCCGACGCAGACGCCGACGCCAAGGTGATGACAATAGCTCATAATTTTTTTTTCAAAAAATAGATGAGCTAAACTATGAAACACTGAGTTTCAAAGATTTTTATTTCAAACTACAACTGGTTAATGTAGGATCTGATTAAACTATTTAGACTACCGGTGAGCAGCTTAAAGGTAAAAATACCAAGTACATTTGCATAGGGTGTAAACCGCGTCTATAGAACGTTCAATGAAATTGTTTCCCGATTATGCCAACGAATTTGAATACTTTGCTGATGATTTTAGAACACGATTTGATTACATTCGGTGACAAACGGTGCACAACAAAGGCTCTACTCAAAAGCGGCATTAACCGTATTTGGTAATCGGAATTACGTTTGACATTCGGTACAAGGAACGGTGTCGGCTTAAACGACCGTAATGTGGCTCAGTGTTTTACACAAAATAAAATAACACGTGTTTAAAATGCATTTGGATCAATTTAAATGTGATCATGGTCGACATACCGGAAGGAATTCGGTGTGTGCATATAGTCTATTGCACAGGCTATCTGGTAAATCACTTTCAGCCTTGTTTTCCACACAAGAAGAATCTGTTCCCCAGTGTCAGATCGTATTGCATCGAACAAGTCTTGATTTTCAAAATACGGTGAAATCAAGTAATATTTCCTGAAATCATTTCATAATTATCGTAAATAATAAAGCATAATATATGTTTATACACATTGATATAAATGTGTTATCAATGTTAATGTGTTATGTGAAAATGGGACGCTTGCTAAAAGGGTCTTTGCTCCCCAATTTATGGGACGTGTTTTGTTTCTGAAAGCAACATTTTTACCGAGGTCGAAGGCATAGGCAATTTGGTATTTGGTAAGAATTGTTCTTTTGCTTCGTTTGTGTGAGCAGTATATTTTATTTGAGTCCACCATTAATTTCCAATTTCCCAAAAGGTGCTCAGCTTACAGGGGAGAGTTCGAGATACATGAGACGCCCCGTTAGTGCATTAATCTACAACAAGTTACCCAATAGACCACGGATCCGCTGAGATACAATTGTTAGTAACTACGACATTGCGTAGTAGTAGTAGTAGTAGTAGTAGTAGTAGTAGTAGTAGTAGTAGTAGTAGTAGTAGAAGTAGTAGTAGTAGTAGTAGTAGTAGTAGTAGTAGTAGAAGTAGTAGTAGTAGTAGTAGTAGTAGTAGTAATAGTAGTAGTAGTAGTAGTGGTGGTGGAGGTGGTGGTGGTGGCCGTGGTGGTGGTAGTAGAAGTAGTAGTAGTAGTAGTAGTAGTAGTAGTAGTAGTAGTAGTAGTAGTAGTAGTAGTAGTAGTAGTAGCAGCAGCAGCAGCAGCAGCAGTAGCAGTAGCAGTAGTAGTAGTAGTAGTAGTAGTAGTAGAGTGTTCATAAGGATTAAAATCATATAAGGAAAAACTACCATGACATGTTTTCAACGGACTGGAATCATTATGGAACTCGGTCGATATATCATAGGAATATGTGTATGAACAAGTTTTATGGTGATGGACCAATATATTTTACATCTTAAGTGTTCACAAGGTTAACTATTGTCATGTTTGGAACACTGCCCCGATTACCGGCGGCTGTTTTTTAACAGACCGGAAGAGTTTTCGAATTTGGCAGATATCATTGAAAAAAGGTTTCTGACCTAGTTTCATCATGATTGGGCAATACAATAACCTCTAGAATGTGAACAAGCTTTTTTTATTTAATATAGTGACCTTTTTTTCACACGTGACCTAGTTTACTTCTCGGCCGATATATCATTTGGACAAATGTTCTGAGCAAGTTTCGTGAGCATTTGGCGATTAACGTGGTGTCTAGTGTCACATGTTTGTGACAAGTTATCATGCGTGTAAAGACACGAAACGCAACCCTGTGTAGCCTACATGCCCGGTTGAATGGATTTACATCCCACTGGAATCCATCACATATCACGGTTTTTCGATGAAATGAATAAGTTTTGTCAACATGTCATCGGGGAATTGGGATACATGATATCTAGCAACAAGGAATGGCAGCATATCTAATGCAAATTAAATAGTGATTAACTGCTTAATGAGTTTCAGTAACTATACATATGTTCACATCGTTTGATTTTGTAACCTGATTTGTATCATAGAGAAATACTTTTAAGCAAAAGTGTTTGTTAAATAATATTTAATTTGATAATTTATTGCTTCAAAAGAAATTAAATGGTTAATTTTTCCGAAATGAACGTACAATTATGCAAAATGCAAGTGTTTCGTAAGAATCGCGATCTAGCTTCGTTCCCATCTACAGACTATAAGAAAGCTTCTTCCATGGAAATGGTTTCAATGTTTATGTGCTTACCCAATCGAAATGTCGTCGTGGTATGCTAGCAGCGGAACAATAGCAAAATGTCTGACGCGTGATGCCAGCTTCTCCTAAAAAATGCTGATGTAAATAAATGTTTTTCAGTCAAACTAACGAACATGTATAAGGCCACTCCAAATTGATTTGTTGGTCTACGGATTTTTTTTTTTTAAAAGTCGAAGAGGCGAGCGAGAAAAAAATATTTTGAAAACAGGAAAATTTTCAAGCGAGCGAAGAGCGAAAAATAAAAACAATCACATTTCGATAGAAAAATATTGCATTAACAAGAGATACAGGTTTAAACAGCTATAGTTTACATTCAAATCAATTCTTATACAAAAAAAGAATCTTTGTACAAACAAGCAATATTATATATACGAGTTACATACTTTTCAAATAAAAATGCACTAAAATTTGGTTTCTGCACTTAAACTTTAAAATGTAGAACACAAGTCTAAAGCTAGAGTTTTCATATCAGGAATAGCATTTCTTGTAAGTTTTAATTAAACATCTTCTAATGCAATTAGTAAAATAATGTTTATATTTTTATATTGAATAACTCTTCCATGAAGATTCTGCGCTGTTATATGAATTTGCAGCCTTTAAAGCTTCCGATATGAAAATATGTAAGAACGATGCTACAGCAAATTGACGTTAAAAGATATGAGGTTGATGTATACCGACCTCATATTTATAGGAGTAAGTTGCATACGACATTTGACCACGAAATATAACCATATCATTGAAGTGAGGGACATATGTCTACCTACTGCTGCTTATATTTGTTCGTTTTCAATAGTGAAAGCTGTGAAAAGGTATACCATGTTGCAAGCTGTGAAAAGGTATACCATGTTGCAATAGCACTCGAAGAGGGACAATCATCAAAATGATAATGACAGACAGTCGGACAAATGCCATACATATAATCCATTGCCGATACCTTATTTTAAAAGGGGCATATCGATGGCTAGTACGGTATTGGATTTTTTCTGAAATAAATGTATACAAAGAACTTTTTTAATGGTTCTAAAATACACGGACCTAACTGTAAAACATGTTCCGTCAACCATGTATTTTAATACTTCTAAAACATTGTCCCTGTGACTCTTTTAGAACCAGCCTTTAATGATTAGATTTTTATATTTTGTTCACTTAAAATTGTGTTTTAGGAAAGAATTACCTACATATAGGGAAATACCGTCCATATGCTCATTAAATGAAGAAAATGCTTAAAAAAACATACGTCATGTTTCCCGGTGTTGTTAAATTGAACATGCTTCAACGGTATCTGCTGATAGCTGCATGTTCGAACACAACGTGAACAAACACATTAAAATAAGTCACAGATTGAAGCAGATGTGTTTATATTTATAAGGGTTGGCTTCAGCAACTTTTCACCGCAATTTGTTAAAACGGTCACGCCGGAAGCCATTTTTCTGGTCGTCTCGATCGAATTTTCTAGCGACAACAGTTATCAATTAAAAAAGGTTACGAAACACTATATTTGGCATTCATATTCAGCGTCAAAATCGTTTCTGCGAGATTGCTTTTTTTTCTTTTTTCACAAATTAAAAAAACAACACATGCGCTATGGTTATAGAAGGACACAAAAATAAGTTCGAGCGGTAAAAAAAATAATATTTTTTTCCATTTTGAAAAAATAGGTGCGGCAAATCCGACGACCAACAAATCAATTTGGAGTGGCCTAACGTATATTTAAAACATGAACAATCTTATACCCAGAAGCTTAACATTGCTATTATCTGTATATTGTTTACATTCGAGACAAAACACATATTAGATATAACCCATACAGCTATTACTAACATTTTTAACTGAACTTAAAAGTTGGGTGTGAGATTTGTTGTTCCCATCGTCTCCTCCTATCTCCTTTACGACAAGTCGGTGTTCGAATCCAGGGATGGAATCGCGAGCTTTAAAGAAAGAAAACATATGCACATGTAAAACACTGGTTTCTACGTCTAGCAAAACCTGACATTCATTAATTATACTATTTAAATTAGAATGAAGAATATATCTTTCGAAAAATGTAGAAACATATAAAAAGTGAATAAGAAAACCAGAAAGTTAAAGTAGTAATTGCAATTCGGCTGTTGTTATATTATAAAATACATGTTGGGGAGTTTACTTACAAATATATATTTTACCAAATCCACCGCCCTTGTCAGTAAGTTTTGAACAATTTTTTAACTGTATAATAAACGATGTGCTAAGTTCAAACAATCTGCCATCCTGTAAATGTGATGCAATGTCTTTAACTTCGGTTTCATCCCAAAAAGTATCCGGTTCCATTGTACCTTGCAGTATAGTGCTTTCTGAAATCATACAAGATGCTGTCTAAGTCATACAATAACTTTATATCGTTTAACGTATACTTTTGGACGTTATTTGAATCGGCGCATTCTAACAAAATCATATTCAAATGTATGAATAACGAGTGACAGTTATCATAAGTTAAACGTCATTTTAATGAAAAATTATTACAGCGAAAAATGGCATCGGTAGATATTGTACTTGACATATTACTTTACGTGACTTGTTCAAGGTAAGAATTGAGGCTATCGCGATGCCTTAGGCCCTTCAATTCCCACCTAAATTGTATGTTTAATGAAAATCTAGGCACAGAGTGTGTATCACCTTACATAAATCATGATGTAAGGGTCAATAAATTAGGCAAACATGTCTTCTTGTTGAAGCTCGTATTAGACGACTTTTTTCAGATAAAAACTTGAACACATTGAACAATCGTATATACACAAATGTATAGTCTACTGGTCATTATGTTTTTTTCAGCTAGTTATTCAATTTATTTGAGATGATTATACGAACGTTTACCATACAAAGGTTAGATGTTGCTTCACTTGAATTAATTGAACGCTTACACACTGTCACGTAATCGTTCATAGTTCATGGACGACACATAGTTACTAGCAATGTTCATTACTCTTAAATTACTGGTGTGTAGCCTATCATTCAATATCTCGTCATGCGCGTATTGCCAAGATGACTAGATTTGCATTAACTACCATTTTCTGGTGTCGCGCAGGGGACAAGTCCGTCCCTCTCTATTAATGTTCGTTTCTCTGCATAATGTAGGATAAAATATTCAACAACACCATATATCAGTTTCTAGTCCAATTTAATGTCTGACTTAACAAATATTTCAGTTATACTAATACGTTGTGATTGCTACATGATTGTTTCTTTTTCTATCTGTCCACCTCTAGATCTAAACGCTAACCGAACTATTTCCCTCTAACATTAGCCCCGTGAAACTCAGTTATGAATCCCATTGGTCAGTCTTCTAAATAAGCTGGTTGGTTAGATTACTAAGAATCCCATTGGTCAGTGTTCTATGCGTTCTTATTTCTGATTGGATGGATTACTTAAGATACTGAATCAATGAAGCCCTGGGAACGGGATAAACAAACCACCCAAATATTTACAAGCTTTATCAAACCTTTTGATGAGAGATTTAACTGTATAAACACTTTTGCCTGACCAATACAAACATACCCGGCCTTGTGTCAACCATACTATTCTTAATCTCTCCCTCATCGATAAGCTTATTTGAACATATGTGCACTTTGTGACTGTCATGTTTACTGGCCCTTTTGATAAAATTTTCAATATTTCTTACATGAGGTAAAACCACATATTCAACCTACAATTTCTAACCATAATGTGATAACACGCCTTATCATTAATACGTGTATATATCTCTAAACGCAGTTAAAACCGGAATATCTTATTAAATTGACGTATTCAAAATACAATTTTCAATGAAAAGCGTAAATGTAAATTAGTATCGTCAATTAAAACAATAAACTCGTCAGACAAATCTTTCACTTACTTATGAATAATGGTAAACATTTACTGTCAGCTGTCAAATCACAGATTTTCGTAACGTATTTTAAAAGGATGCCGTAATCCATATTGTACACAGCCCCAATAGATTACTTGGATATATATGCATAAGATGCAATTCTCAAGTATTGAATGGTAAATAAATCAAAATTCATTATGCACTTATATTCGTATACCGACCAAAAAGAAAGCAACTGCTTATTCTAATAGACTAATACCTTCCTGTATTCATATATTCCTAAATACTAGTATTGATATGGGTCGGAAGAAATGTTGCAACGTCACATCTCTATAAATATAAGGTTTTTGACGCAGGAAAATCAGCAGTAGTATTCAAACCGTTACACATTAAATGTACATTAATTACCACTATATACATGCGCACTATAGATGTAATATGCATTTTCTAATTTAAGTATATTTAAGCACGAACCACAATAACAATCGCTTTCGGGGGCTAATATTACGTAAAACTAGTGTCCACATTCACACCTTGGACTAAGTTCCATATGTGTTTGCATTATACAATACTTTAATATATATCATGATGATAACAATTATGCTATGATAAGTACAACCTACAATTCGGGGATCATAAAATGATTCCGTCGTTACATGTTCATTGTCTGACACATTATGATTTATAATTCTTAATTCTAAAATACACACTCATTTCCCGTAATGTTTATAAATACCACCCATTATAGTTTATTAGAAAACGAAAGAAGGAATGCAACACATCGTTTAATATATGCTGCGTTCTATTTATTGTATATTACACCCTTTGCATTTAGTATACAGTTTTGTAACCACGTGTTGTTCAGAAGTTATACGCACATGTTCGATACTCTGTCTCTATTTTTCAGTCGTTATCGTTTCAATTCCCAGTGCAGCTATGTATAACTAATGTGTTTTGTTATATGCCCTCACATTTGAATATGCGCTTTACTGAGTTAGCATCAGTTTACTCAAACTATGTGTGTGGTGTACATGTTTAAATCCATGCGAGTTCAATAAACGACCAGAGAGAATTTCGCGTTATGCATGACCTTAAAGACAATGTAGACTGCGAACTTTAATTATCATAAAATACACTTCAAAAAAGAAAACATTTGCTTTGAAGAACATTTCAAAACAACATAAGTCTGATGTTTTATGAAAATCAACACAATCATTATTATGAAAATTATCGTGAGGTTATAAAAAGTCAAAACAATAACGTTACGTGTTATTTGAAGTTTCCCTCCAAAGACGTTTCCACCCCAGACGTTTGCCCCATAGACGTTTCACTCTCATTTCTAGAGTGAACTGTCTACATAATATGAAAATGTATATAAGAAGTAGTTATTTGTAACAATGGGATATGAGAAACAAATAAATAACTTTATCGATAAGTATTAAAAGTGAGTGCATTTTATTTTATGTCTTAATAATTAATGATTTACAAAACAGTTGAGTATTTAAAATATTTATTAATTAATTGTACCAACAAATTATATAATGCTTTATGATAGAGAACACAAGTCACTATTGAATATAAACATTATAGAGTGAGGCTTAGAAAAGATAAACCATGTAAATTGGTGGAAAAACAGCTAAGTCCCATCAAACACGTGACGTCGGGTAGACGTCAGCTTACCGTCGGATTCTCGTCGCGACGTCGGCGACCAAAAACCCGACGTCTATCCCACGTCCTACCCTGACGTAAGTTAGACGTCGGAAAAAGTCGTCAGAATGACGTCGGTTTTTCAGTCGGTATTTGCAGATACTGTATATTCATAATCAATTATAAATAAAACTGGTATAAAACGAAAAATTACTTAAATCATTGGTGCTATTTCAAAGTAATGGAAGGTAATTCATCTACCGATTATCATCGCACGTGCACAAAGTTACAGAACTTAGAATCTATTTTTAGAACATGTTAGCTCGCGCAAGCGCAAACGTGTGGGATTTCAAACAGGCGACGACATTGTTCCCATACATTTTCAAATTAAGCTCTTCACAATTTACGCAAAAACAACATTTTACAGCAAAGTTCTACTATTTCAAATTAGGAAAAGGTAAGCCGTTAATTACATAGGCGCTCGATGTCAATGACAATGTTTTATTTATTTATGTATTTGTTTTTTAGTTACCCGTTGTTTATTATAATGCACATACTAAATTAATAAAAATCTTCTGACAAAACGTCTTCTAAAAAAAGATGGTTCGACTATGTATGTATAGATATTGACAAGGTAAATCACTCGCCATTTTCTAAAGCAACGGAAGTGCGTCATTATGCATCATTAAATCGCTGTCACCCCGCTCGCTCATTGCGCGCGCATTTCAATAAGCGAGCGGGGTGACAGCGATTTAATTATGCATAATGACGCACTTCCGTTGCTTTAGTTTAGTTTAAACTTATTTATTACGACATAGTAACATATTCATAAGTTACATGACATTGACATAGGATTGGGCTGAAAGGCGAACCTTATTGGAGCCCTCTCCCAATTGATAATATATTTACGCCTGACATTATGTCATGACGTCGTAGTAAATTGACAATACAAGATGCAAAATGCAACTTACAAATCCAAAAAACATAATACAGAATGCAACGTATATACAAGTTCACTAACATTGGTGGAAAGGAACACAAGCAATTTTACAGGGGAAAAGAAATAGAAATTGAGGGGGGGGGGGGAAACATAAACAGAAAAAGTATTGATTTCGAGGTTGTAAACGCATTTCATGTAGAAATTTATGGAGAAGAAGAGTGGCAGAGAGAAGAAAATGGATGGCGGCTAAAATCTCTTGGTTGATTTTATGAAGCGCTGAACATGGTCAAATATGATACAATTTTCATCGGCAGAAAGCGAAGGATCACCAAATAGAAAAACATATAGTGATGGAGAACATATCCGCGATACACTATTTAAAAGCTGAGCTCGTTCTACACTGAACTTAGCACAATGAAAGAAAAAGTGGTTGCAGTCTTCAATTTCGTCACAAGAATTGCAGTTAGGCGAGTCATTAATGTTTTTTCTAAAAAGATGGGCAGCAAGAGAACTACAATTGGTGCGAAGACGTGTATGTAAAATTTGAAGATTTCGCGGCCCATGGTAAAAATGTTTTGGACTGCTGGAAGGTTCAGTGTTAGTATTCAACATATTTTTAAATGCGGCAATGGATGGTGCATTTTGAATATGACTTGGCAAGGAATTGAAACTGGCGATGGTTGAGGGAAGAAATCTGTTCTTATAGAATGATGTTCGAAAGTTGACGTTTTGAATGTCACTTCTATTTCTTAAAGAGTACGGGACAGACTGACCTACTGTAAGCGGGACAAGGTTAGCAAGGTAATCAGGAACATGCGAGTTTTTCATTTTGTAAAACATAATGAGTTTGTGTTTGTTTCGCCTAGATTCTAAAGATTCCCAACCGATTTCTGATTGAAGTATTTCAATAGATACTAGTTTTGTTGTGCCAGTAGCAATTCTTGCTGCTTCGTGTTGAATTTTTCGAGCTCATATTTTTCGGCCTGTGTGCAATTGTCGAATAGGATGTCACCGTATTCGAGAATTGGACGAATAAACGAGATGTATATAGTTTCCAGGGATTGTCTATTAAGTTTGAATTTAAGTTTTCTCATTACGTTAATTCGTTTCCAACACTTTTCTCTTATATAATTTATATGGGTTGACCAATTTAAATTTTCTGTAAGAATTACACCTAAGTGTTTGTGAGAAGAAACTTCTTTAATTGGAGTGTTATTCATAATGAGTGTAGGGTGAGCATGGTCATGTGTGCTTCTAGATATAAGCAAAGATTCTGTTTTGTTCGGATTGAAATTTACAAGCCATTTAGACGCCCAGACGGATATTTTTTGTAGATCATCGTTCAGAGTGTTTGCGGCAAGAGTTCGATTTTCGACAATGATTGAGAGTGAGGTATCATCAGCAAATTATCTAATGTTTGCACAAATGTCATTAACAATGTCATTGATGTAGATAAGGAATAACAAGGGACCTAGTATAGAGCCCTGGGGGACACCGGCAGGTACGACATTCCACTGAGAACAGGAACCTGGTAGGACAACTCGTTGTCTACGGTTGGAAAGATACGATTTAAACCAAGTTAGCATAATGTTAGATATTCCAATTTCGTTTAATTTAAAAATTAGGCCGTCATGCCACACTCTATCAAAAGCTTTTGATATGTCGCAAAAGACTACTCTGACCTCTTTCCCCGAATCAACAGCTTTGGCAAACATATTATAAAGATACGTTAATTGGTTTGTTGTGGAATCGCCAGGTAAAAACCCCGATTGGTACGGCGTTAGGATATTGTAGTCATGCAAGTAATTGAACGTATGCTTGAAAATTATTTTTTCGAAGGCTTTTCCAATTGTATTTAGTAATGATATTGGACGGTAGTTATTTACAAGACTCGGGTCGCCGGATTTAAAAATTGGGCAAACATTTGCGTCTTTCCAATTTGACGGGAAGGATCCCGTGCGAAGGGAATAGTTGAAGAGCTTACACAAAGGACCAGACAATTCTAATGACAATTCAAGGAGCAATCGATTATTTAGTCCATCAGGACCAGAAGCTTTTCCTAGAGGCAATCCCTTAAGAACTAGTTCTACTTCATCTGGTTCAAGAATAAGTTGACCGAGGCTTGATTGGGTTCTATTTGTGACTGCCGGTAATGTTGGTATTTGGCAGTGGTCAATATTTGACTGGGATGTAAAAAAATTGTTTAAAATATTTGCTTTGTCGAATGCATCATCAATTATTTTGTTGCCATATTGGATTGGTGGTATTTCGGAGTTTCCCGAGGATTTAATAAAAAATTTCAATGTGGCCCACCAATTTTTGGAACTTTTGCTGCTTATTTTTAATGTTTCGGTAAGTTTGTTAAAATAATTTTCTTTCGAGCATTTTATAAATTCTGTCGTTTTGTTTCTAATTGTTCTAAATTTTTGCCACAAAAATGGTGTATTAATATTTTTAGCTTTACGATAAGCGCGTTTTCTTTTCCGAATATAACGCCGTATATTATTGTCTAGCCAGGGTGGGTCGTTATTACGAATGAGGACATCTCTATTAGGTATACATTTACTGGATAGTTTAATTATGTTGTCACTTATGTTTTTTGCATAGATGTCAATATTTTCGTTTTGTAATATGTCCCAATCAAAATTGGAAATATCATGACGCAGTTTAGAAAAATCGCCCTTGTCAAAGAGCCATACGTGTCTTGAGTAAGTACGTTGTCGATTTTTATGAAGTTTTAAAAGAGCATAAATAGGACAATGATATCTTGTTGTTTGACTTAGAAATGGGTCAGCAACACCACTGGAAAGAATGATGTTTGGGTTTGATGTTAATATTAGATCAATTAGCTTGCCGAAGATTCTGTAAAGTGCGTGTTTTCAGAAATTACTTGTGTAAGTGAGAACTGTTCACATATGGACTTAAGCTTAGATGCTGATGTCGTGACATTTGCATTCAGGTTGAAATCGCCAGTTATAATAATGTCTTGGATACCAGTATCGAAAGCTAGATGTATTGAGTCTGTGAGAGCGGAATGTTGTTGCTTTAGAAAATGGCGAGTGATTTACCTTGTCAATATCTATGTATATAGTCGAACTATATTTTTTTTTAAAGACGTTTTGTCAAATGATTTTTAATAATATAGTATGTGTATGCATTATAATAAACAACGGGTAACTAATAACAAATAAATAAAACATTGTCATTGATATCGAGAGCATATGGTTAATTAGTTTGATTTGTGCTTGCATGAAAAGCTTGAAATGTTTAAACTTTAACCGCACGTCGATCGATTCTCAAGCCTTGTTGTTGTTTCCCACCCACCTAAATAAACAGCGCTCGGCCTTCGTCGTTCTATTATATACAGTTGGCTAAACACTTTAGAAGATCGTAGAAACTTAAAGCACTTTCCATTTGCAGGGAGGAGAAATGTTTAATGTAGCCATTATAAATTCGGTTATTTGTCATTTTCTGGCAAAAACAAAGTCCATTTGCGCGATGTGAAAAGAGATGTTACAAATTACAATGATAAAAGCAATGGATAGATGTCTATTTATCTTGATTTTGAATGAACATGAAACACTACCCAGCGACAGGCTGCTGATGCGGATTTCTATATCTCTTATTCATATGCACCAGTCAATGTACATGGGTAGAAACTCTTAATATCATATTGTCTTTTATTGACGTACATGTAATACTTTTAATACATTAAGTCAACTGCAAAAATTGTCAGTTTTGCACTTAAAATGATTTCTCACACTATCGAGGCTTTTAAATTGAAACTCGGTACACTGATGTAATTAGATCTAATTAGATATGTTTATTTGGAAAACACACACTCTTTTTTAAGCATAATTTAGAGTTTTCGTCAGTCGGGTACATGAAATGCTATCAACCCCTTAGATAAGCGGAGCAGTTGCTCTCGCTAGGGTCTACAGACTAGTTGAAGATGGCATGATTATTGCTACCTTAATGTTAGAGCTTTTCATATTTTGGTGTATTTTTCCAAAAGAAAATATTCAAAAGCTTAAACTTGCTTAATTATTTTAATGTTTGATTTCCAACACTAGTCAATCAGCTGTGTCACAGAGGAAGATGTAATTATTGGTACATTATTCAAACATATGGGATTAAAAACACATAAATCTGTTATGAAATAGGAGCCCTTTGGTGAATGGAGTTGAATTAGAACTGGTTTATTAAAAGACGAAATTATTAGCACTTAAGTGTTTTCACGACAAAAAGCAACTCAATAAGAATATGGCAAGACATTCAAAATATTGAATTGACTATTCTGTATTTACAAACATAGAGACAATCTTGAGTTCAATCTATTGGAAAGTTTGAACACACCTGGCTTTATTACTAGTTTATCCATAAAATTCAATGTAAATACTCCTTTGAAAATGTTTTAATAAGATTACTACATAAACAGTTGTTATGGTATGTAACATTTACAGTCTCAAAAAAACTGTACATGTAGGATAATTGATAGGTAATTATGCCCACAAAGGAGGGCATATAGTGGTTTCACTATCCGTCCGTCTGTCCGTCACACTTTGCGTTAAGGTTTCGAAAAATGCTCATAACTTGTATGTCGCTTCATATGTAACCTTCATATTTATTATGCATGTGTATATGGACAAGGCCTTTCTATACGCACACACATTTTGACCCCTGTGACCCTGAACTTAAGGTCCGGTTTAGGTTTCGAAATCTGCGTTTAGGTTTCGAAAAATGCTCATAACTTCTATCAAAGTGTTTATAGGGGGCATATGTCATCCTATGGTGACAGCTCTTGTTTTGATATAGAAAATGTTAATTTGTTGCTCATTGAATATAGTTTTCAACACACACACACATGCACACAATTCTTAATTCAACAAAGTCTGATATATTATCTTGTTATAATCATTGAATGACAAGTTGAATGTATATGCTTTCGACTATGTCCTATGACTGCTAATAAAATGGGCGTAATTTGTCTCTTTGAAAAATGTTGTTTAAATGTTTAACTTCAGTATGTAAATTTGTATTTTCAGAAGAAATGTTAAAATATGTGCTTGTTCCTATTGTAAATAAAATTTGTTTTAATTTTCAATGTTATTCTGTCATTTTATTGATTTCAATCACCTTACGTGCTTACTTTTGTATTATTTGGCTCCATGGCAGCAGGTGACAATTGTAACACATTGACAAAGACTATATGAATGAGCATTGCAGTTGGATTTTGGTTTGAAATGGGTTAAATGGTCAAGCATTGGTTGAAAAAAGGTCCTAGTTTTCGGGTAATATAATAGTCAAGAAACGGGTCGGTTTTTTGGTCACGATTATGGTCGGGAAAGTGGTCAATTTGGTGGAAAAAATGGTCGGGAAAGTGGTTGGAAAAATGGTCGGGTTTTTGGTCCAAAAGTGGTCAAGAAAGTGGTTGATTTGGTTGGGAAAACGGTCGGGTTTTTGGTCGGAACAGGTCAGAATTTGTTAGAAAAATGGTCGAAATCCGACGTCGGGATGACGTCGGAAAATGACGTCTAAAAAACTTTCAAATCCGACCATAAGTCTGACGGTCATCCGACGTCGGAACCCGACGTTAATCTGACGTCCGTCGGACGTCTTGTGTCTGCTGGGGTGTATAAGACAGGATGTTTCTTTTCCATTCAGTAGTTATAACCATGGTCTACACACATGTTTTAAGAGAAATCACCAAAAAGAAGAGCTATTTTATGTATATAAAATCAACGCAAACCCTGGCAAGTTGTGAACAAATAATGAACTAAGTTAATTACACATAATGCTAAATTAAAAACTATAATGTTAAAACCGGTCCAAAAGTTAACTTATTAGATAACACTGTATATGAACAATCTGAAAATAAAAAAAATAACTTGAAACCAATTAAGTAAAATATTAATCTTAATTTGACTAAGTTTCGTATTCTATTCTGCAAAAACGTATGGCCAACGTCCATATGAGAACAAATTATGGCTTCATTTAACCATTTTCATGTGACGGGCACGTCAATCTGCAGCATAAAACATTAAGTATTGCAACATCCTATCAGTAATGATGCTGATCTAAATATACAACAACAATAATGACTAAAAAATGTGTATTCATTTGTATTGCTAATATGGCCGCTGAAATTCTTAAAAGACATGAATTCAAAACTTTAGGTCAAACACAATTCAAATTATCAATAGCGGTTTCTCCCCAAAGTTATTTCTTGCATTTAATGAAATAACGAGATTTAATAAAGAGTATTCGGATAGCGTAAATCATGTAATTGCTGATCATCCCCAACTAACCATAATCATTATCATCAACATCACTTTTCTATAATTTATAATCACCATTAATATTAAGACGTCATTAAGGCATTACATGTTGAAATTATATTGATTTCATTCAAATGCTTTAAAAGTAATGATTCCTATATCCACAATATGATTTCTTACTTGCAGAAAATATTGTCTGAGCAATTGCCATGATGAATTTTGGAAGAAAAACGAGTGTTTATAATAAGGTTCATTTTTAAAAGACCGGAGCCATTTTTGAACTCGCTTGAGCTATCATTAAACAATATTTTGACCAAATAACATGAAGGTTAGACTAAACATGTTGATTCTAGAGTGTCAACAAGTATTGTGTTTCTTTTTCCCTAGTGACGTAGTTGTTAACCACAAGTATTCCAGTTTCAAACTTGACCAGACGCAATTTGGACAACTGTTCTGACGAAGTTTCGTGATTATTGAAAATACATATTGAGTCTAGAGTGTTAACAATGTACATGTGTTCGCCGCAAGACAAAAAAAATGGCAACCAAAAAAGCTCACAATGCGCACTTTGTTTTCAGGAGAGAGATCAAAACATATTTTCCTGAGTTTGAGATATTAAGAGCACATCAAAGCCAAGGTCCCAAAAAAACACAACGTCATCGTCCACGGCGACTGGAACGCAAAGTTTTTACCAAACGCCTAACAAGACTGGTCAAGGACAGTGTGTAGATTCGACATAGGAGGGACACACAACAGAAGGCTGAGACTTCGTGAATTAGCCACAAGCCACCAAAGTACTCTGGCCAACACGCTGCGACCACAGAAACCGTCCATAATAGCGATATGGAATGCTTCAAACGAAAAAGCACACAATAAGATTAATTTCATAATGGTTTTAGCGCTCACTACCATCAAGCTGAAGGTAAAGAACAAGCGCATCGCATGTATTTACAGATTTAAATACAGCAGAGCATTTAAAGTGCAGAAAAGTGGCAAGTTTGCAGCCCCGAACATTCAGTTCTTTGAGAAGAGAGGAGGAAAACAAAACAAAGGCGACGATCGAGGTCAGCGACATCTGCGAAAACGGAAGAGAGCTGATCCATGAGAAGTACACGAGTCAGACATCTATGACAATTGACAAGCAGACATCTAGGACAATTCACAAGACAGCGTACAGGGCGTTGGGAAAGAAGATGAAAGAGGCCATGGATGGAGGAGTAGATAAAGAAACATTGTAACAACATCGACAAAGAGGTGACCACAGGCAACGGTCAGAAGGCCTACAATACCCTAAAAAGCCCTATGCCAGTGTTATAGCAGACGCTGAAAGGTAAACTCCTGGCCGGAATCGCCGCAGCCCTTAACATATGAACTTAATACTATAACGACCTCTATTAATACCAGATTCGACTAGAAGCCACTCTTCTTCAGAACAATGCCACACTCCGAGAAAAGTAAGGCCGAGGAACTTAGAGCTAGGCGAAGGACAGTGGAACAGATCTGAAATTGCATAGTCATTATTGAAAAACTCCTGCACAACCAATGCGAGCTATACAATATCGTCGATTTTAAGACTCTTCGCGTGGATACTGAACGCTGGATACAGGCTATTTTAATGTAGTGCCTCCGAATACTGTTTCGCACCTCCTACACCGAGCACAAGACCAATGAGTGTGTTCGGAATATGACAGCAGAACCTGATTGCAAACAAGAATCCCTCCAATGGACCGTCAAACGACGAAAGTTGGCTTTGCTTGGACATGTCAACAGACAAGACTGTGCAAGACTTTGCTTCATGGAACGCTAGAGGGAGATCGTCGCCCAGACCATTAGAAGAAAACATAGATGGGCCATGAGAAAAAGTGGACGTCCTTTCCTATGGATGAGTCACTTAAAGATGCCCACAGCAAACCTTACTGGCCGAGGACTTCCCTCATCTCCCCAACGGACAGACCGGTAAAATAAATGATGATTTTGATGATGATTAACAAATTGTCTTTGGTTATACATGCATTTAATCCTCAATTTAGCTGAATTAACATAATTAACAAACATAACATTTTTAAAGCATTCTAAAACGCAAACCTAGCAAATACTTATTTACCTTCTACTGATTCCATTCTTTCCATCATGTACTCATATTTGAGCCTTTCCTGTTGCCTTTCCTGTTGCAACGTCTTCCGCACGCGATGTTGTACGATGAAAGGAATGATGGCCACGGAAAAAACAAACAGAAAAATGCAAAAATACACAAAATGGAGTAAGTAGCCTTGTTCTATGCGTCCGGGTATCTGGAGGGGTTCCATTACAGGATACTCTATGTGTCCAACGACCCGCTCAAGGAATCCGATCTTCACCTACGAATGTTTATATGACCTTTCAAATAAACAGTGGATGGAATGCGCATGGTTATTAACCTATGATTAGTTTGAAACTATCTTGTGAAGTCAAACTTACAGCGAGATTACACGATTTTGTATATGTGTTAAATTGTAATATGTTGATAAAATATGTTACAATAACACAAAATAGGCAAGAAAAATTATATATATATACATTGACGACGAACTTAATAAAATGCAGCAAAGACAAAATTAGCGCTTCGAGCCGATTGTGACGAATATATTTTCCTACAATAACCGAAGCTTTCGTCTTTTTATTAGGACCAGAGTTAGTACTCGAGTGTCGTATGAATATATATCGTTGCAGGAATTTAAAATGAACCGTTAAACTAAGTTTAGATTCACATCGTACATGCATGATATACATGCTGGCGAATTCGACTGTACGGCCGTTTTTGATTTCAGAATAAAATATCTGGCTTATTTCGCATTTTTCGACACATGTTCTTCTGAACTTTTATTTTCTTTTATATTGAACTATTTATATAATAAGTGTTTTACACATTTTATATAAATTCATTAATATTTGACAAAATCGTATAATCTCGCTTTAACACAAATTTTAAAAAATTTAAAATATAAAATTGATGACATTTTTATAAAACAATTTTTTATCTCTTGCCTTTTTCAAGTATTGGGTTGAAATTTGAATAATCAAGGTATCTTTTTGTTTTCGGTGTGTGTATGTTTTGACCAGGATTAATGAAAAAAAGGTTTTAGTTCTTTATTTGCGAGGTAAAATTTTGTTGATCAAGCAATGCTATTCGCAACAGACGATCCTTACCAAAACCTGGATTGTAAAGTCCTCTTGTTTCCCACAAAGTGGTCTCAGACGGGGTAGGTTACATATGATATGGAATTGGTCCATGTCCGTCACATTGCAAGGAATGCAACCTATAATGACCTCAACATCCTCCTTGGTAGCAGCATACATCAAGTTGTCTCCCTTTAAATGATTTATTATATATTTAATATAAAGTGCTTTGGTTGTTGGTTTTTTGCTACCAAAATCATTTAATGTCAGATCACAGGAATTATGATTGACAGCTTTGCCGGATATGAGATATAAATGATAAAATCATTGTTTTGTACGTAGAATGTACAGCAAAAATTCAAATATTCCCCTGTAAATAAACATATACATTTTCACAACATACCTTTCTGATCACTTGACAAACAGCTTAATATAGTTCAAATAGGAAAACATATAGCAAAATGAAATTTATAACTCTACTACCTACTTTTATTTCCAGAGTATCGTTTGGTGTCCGCACCCCGAATAGATAGAGAGTGGGGTCCGGGTAGTACAGAATTCGACCGATCGAATGGTGAAGGGTAAGTACTGACCCCACACCATCCATGATAAATCCCAGGCTATAAAGGTAAAGGGAATGATGAACTTGAACATGATGGCTATAAGTTACTTCAAGCAGTACAAAACAAAACAATGCCAATGACAATCATAAAACTAATGACCTTGTGAAGGAAGAGGAATACTTTTTTCTGTTGTATCAACAGGTGTACAACTTAAAGGCTCATAAAAGGTGACGATCCGTAATTATTACCGATTTTTAAATATTTATTTTTTGCATATTTTATTTATAAAGGTTATTAAAAAATTATATATATATATATATATATATATATATATATATATATATATATATATATATATATATATATATATATATATATATATATAAAATAACACGCTTTTATTAAATTTGCCGTAGCTTTCGACCTCTCGGTCTTCTTCAGCGGCGTTTATTTGTGAATAAGCATATCATCTTTAGCGGAAGTGACGTTATATTAACGCACGTTACATTGCGCGCCAATTTTAGTCTTTTGTGTTTAGTCCATATGGTTTGAACGTCCTCAGTTTGCGCTTCCAAAGTTGTTCGATAGTCTTCCGGTTCTCGTCGGTTCCCATGACCCGGAAGTCTGCGACGCTGTGGCCGTTTGTGTAGAAGTGCTCGGCTACCGAGTCGTTGTGTCGAGTCCGTATCCGGGAAGGTTAAGAAGATGTCGCTGGTACAGGGTATCTCCCGTTTCTCCTACGTATACGAAGGTCTTACACCGTTCGCAGTGTACAGCGTAGACTACATTAGTGGATTTGCAGATGACCTCGTTCCGCACATTGTAGCTTTTGCCGGTGGTGTCGCTGAACTTTTCATCCTCCATCATGTATGGGCAGATTGCGCATCTCTGTGCCCCACAAGGTCCGCTCCTGTTGGGAACTCGGCAAAAACATCCGTTTTTTTTTTATGAACCAATATGTCTTAAAGATTGCAGTCTTTTCTGAATGCTGCTAACGGGGGTTCAGGAAATAGGTTTTTCATATGATCTGAAGTGTGGAGTGTTGGCAGGTGTTTCCGGAGGATATGGCCGACATTTGGTAGCGCTCTGGAGAAAGTGATATCGAGCGGTACCCTGGGAGTACTGTTTGAAGGAACTTTCGTACGCAGCAGATTTTGTCGCTTCTTGCTATCAACTTTCTTCAGTTCTGTCTCGACGAATCGGCCATTGTATCCTCGCTTCTGTAGTTGCTCTTTTATCTCATCTCTGTGTTTTTTGTAGTCCGTCTCTTCCGAACATATTCTTTTCACCCTCACAACTAAGCCGTACGTAATGGCCTTCTTCTTAGACTCGGTATAAGACGAGTCCATGTGCAGGTAGAGGTTTCGATCTGTTGGTTTGGTGTATAGGTCTGAAACCAGCCTTCCTTTTCGAATAGACGTCATGGTGTCTAGGAATTCGAGCTGCTCTGTGGAGTAGCGAAGCTCTAGCTGTATTCGTGGATGGATTTCATTTGCAAACGCATGGAATGTCTTAAGTGCCTCCAAACCATGTGTCCACAAGCCCCAAACATCATCAACGAACCGGAAGTAGGCTATTGGATGTTTATTTTATATTGAAAATAACTCTGTCTCCCAGGTTCCCATGTAGGTCGATGCGTAATTCATACCTATATATATATATATATATATATATATATATATATATATCTATATGCGATTGAAAATTACCATAAAAATGAGCAACACAACTTGTTTTCAGCTCAAAATACAGTGTCCTCCAAGTCAAGTTTGTTTACAAACAATCAGTTTATTTACATCGCTGTTAAGTGTATAGAAATACCGAATCCCGAAATACCGAAATCCCCGTAATGACCGAATTCCCCCGAAATCCCCGTTAATATAAGTACGCCTGCCGAGCTTTGTCATCGCTTTAATGTTCATGTGCAAATAATTATGTTAATATTAATTATTAAGCACTCTTGACAGCATACGCTGCTTCTTGGCGGGGCTTTTAGTAATTCTACACAATAACATAAACGCGCGCCGGTATCGAAATCCCCGCTGTACAAACATTCAAGTGTCAAAAAAATCGTCGTAGTGCTTTCTTATAGTATCATTGATACAGACAAAAACGTAACGACAATCTCCCCTTTGATCACTTCTGTTAAAAAATAATGACTTATAGTGGGGATTTCGGTAATTCTAAATTCGCCCGTCGAGTACCGAAATCCCACATATTTACGCCTTATAGGGTCAACATGTCATCGGTATGATTGTTTTTTGTCATCGCATAAATGTTAATGGGCAAATAATGTTATTAATATTAATTATTAAGTACTCTTGACAGCATACGTTGCCTCTTAGCGGGGAGTTCGGTAATTCTACACAAAAACGCGCGCCTGTACCGAAATCCCCGCTGTACAAACACTCAATTTCTCTATATATATCAAAAGGTAGTTTGCCAACATAACGAATATGTTGCCCAGCTCTTGTCACGTGGACGCCACCTCTTGTAAGAGCCAAATATTGAATTCCATAAAAGAAATTTTAAAAAAGGCCGAAATAGTCCCGAATATTTAAACAAGAAACAAAAAAGGCCGAAAAAGGCCCAAAAATATAAACTAGAATTTAAAATGTGCAGCTGTTTGTAATGCAATAAAACTGCACAGCTGTATATACCCTTGTCTGTCAATGAGTATGTTACCCTCAATTTCAAATCTGATAATGATAATAGACAGTAATAATAGTTTTAAAAGGACATACACTGGCATTTTGGTCGGAATGTTTATATAAATATATGCTACATAATAAGTGGTACATAATATAAAAAAATAGAATAAACAAATTGAAAAATATATATACAACTATGTTATATATACATATGCAAAGAAGGTAAAAAAGTTACATTATTCAAGATAATGATTATAATAACAAATGTGAACAATGATAAAAAAACAGGTATGATTACCATTAAAATTTATAAATAAATATATTAGACGGGTCATTTAACTTGTGTTTCATTTATGTCGTGATATACCTATCAACGGAATGCACAGGTAAACTATCAGCGGAGTTTTATATTACATCACAACTTATTGAATCTGTTATCTTATTAGCGGTAAATTAACTCGCCTCCGATTGAAGGTGATAATCTAAATACCCGCAGCACGCAATCTGATTACCCGCTGCGCACACGCGTCAATATGATATAAAAACATTTTGCTACATGTATCATACCTGGTTTTGTCAAGTGAATGAACATGCAAAACATAAATAATTATAATACTCATAGAAAAAAATATTAATAGATGAATCGTACATATATACAAGTATATGAATGCTTTATCAACACATTAACATTTAAGCGATTAAAAAAAGCAATCATACCGATATATATATATATATATATATATATATATATATATATATATTGTTTTATGATAGCCTTTATAAACAATGGCTGTTTGTAAAACATGCATGCCCCCCATATGGGCTGCCCGTTGTAGTTGCAGCCATTGCATGAATACGTTTTTTGACACTGTGACATTGACCTTTGACCTAGTGACCTGAAAATCAATAGGCGTCATCTGCGAGTCACGATCAATGTACCTATGAAGTGTCATGATCCTAGGCAAAAGCGTTCTTGAGTTATCATCCGAAAATCATTTGACTATTTCGGGTCACCGTGACCTTGACCTTTGACCTTGTGACCTCAAAATCAATAGGGGTAATCTGCGAGTCATGATCAATCTACCTGTGAAGTTTCATGATCGTAGGCATATGCGTTCTTGAGTTATCATCCGAAAACCATTTTACTATTTCGGGTCACCGTGACCTTGACCTTTGACCTAGTGACCTCAAAATCAATAGGGGTCATCTGCGAGTCATGATCAATGTACCTATGAAGTTTCATGATCCTAGGCCCAAGCGTTCTTGAGTTATCGTCTGACAACCACCTGGTGGACGGACCGACCGACAGACCGACATACCGACAGATCGACCGACATGAGCAAAGCAATATACCCCTCTTCTTCGAAGGGGGGCATAATAAAATATGCAAAAAATATTTAAAAATCGGTAATAATTACGGATCGTTACCTTTTAAGCTGGGTTTCCACTGCTGATCAGATCAACTCGATCAAGCACTACCAAGCGGTCGGGTACTGATCTGGTTCGGTAAGCATGAGTGGTCGGGGATGGTCGGGTAGGTCGGCATTGGTCGGGCTTTCCACCCAATATTTTTTGACATGTCAAAAATATCGAGTAGCGGTTGAGTAAGAAATGGTTCGATAAGCGCTCGGGAAGTGGTCGTGTTTTAGTCGAGTAGAAGATCGGATTGACATCTTTTACACGATCTGTACCCGATCCGATCGACCTCTACCCGAGTTATTTTGGATCGCAACACGATCCACTCGACCTGTATTCAATTTGATGTACAGATTTACTAGACTGCTACCGGACAGCTACTCGACCGTTCATGATCACTTCCCGATAGCTATTCGACCATACACGAGCTCTGTACCCGATCCGCTCGACCTCTACCCGAGTTATTTTAGATCGCTTTGTACGACTGTAGTACGACCATTACGATCTGGTCGTGTGAAGATCTGGTGGCGATCGAGCTGAGGTCCACTTGGTCGAGCTGAGATCGTATAGGGCTCGCGTATCGGTCGAAATGATCGAGCGGAAATCGGAAGGATGGTTGAGTAGACGTCGTGAATGAGTCGTGTGGGGGTCGTGTGTTATCGACAAGATGTTGAGAAGAAGTCGTGTATACCCTTTTTAGTCGAGCTTTGTCGGGTTTGGTCGGGGCATTTCGGTGATCGGGATGATCGAGTTGATCGGATCGTCAGTGGGAACCTACCTTTATGAGCCTTTAAACAAACTTAATTCAGGTGGATCATAAATTCACAGCATTATTTAGATAAGCTTAATTTTTTTTCATGTATAAGTGTATATATAAATAAAAACAAGTATTATTTCGACCCACTTGATTTCCTCAGCTGGTTTCATGATGCGTGTTGTCCTACTTCTATACTGGTACACACTCTGGTTTAGTGGCGGGCTTGGGCACACCAGTGTGCCGTTCAATGAAATGTTGAGGAAATTTGGTCTCGTGCAATTCTAGGAAAAAGGAAGAACTCTTTAAGTAATTAATAGTTATTCCCATTTGATTCGAATATGCCACGAAAGGGAAAGGTAGCCTCATGTAAAATTAGGACAAAGGCAGAATATTTTTTTAATTAAAATATAATTGTTCCCCTTTGACTTGAATGTGCCATTAATCGACAATTACTCCCTTGTTAGTTTCAAATTATCCTATGCCTTCCCATAGCAAGATTTAAATTTATTTGCGATTTCAGGACCGTTGTTGATTTATTTCTTTGCAATGCCACATTAGGACAGTTACAACTATTCGATTTATCTATTCAATCACAATCAAAACTACTACATGTGATTGCTAAACAATCACTTCAGCAATACTAAAATACAATGCTGTAACTTCCATTCTTAATCTTTTCAGTGTTGGTATTACTTGTCCCAGAATTAACACATGTTCAACCCGACAACAATCTTGTGCACATGGCAATACACACATATAGCATAAGAGATTTGTCAAAAACAACTCACAGCTATTCCCACAGTATATTCGTTTGTGCCGTTGTTCCAGTAACCAACGATCATTGGTTGCATGACCGCCAGAAGGTTTGTGCCAGTCACCGTCAGTTGTCGACCTCCACTGGCACACATTTAAAGTGTTTTTATATATTTACATCCATGACATCTTAAACCATTATATTGTATGACATTACTTTGTATATGATTTAAACAAATTGTTTTTATGTTATTTATTTAAATTTTGTTTTAATACATACAACTCTCGCAATCTTTACCCTCGATCAAGGTATGTTTCAGTCTAATTGACTAATAGAATTCATACATATTTTCTTATAATGAGATGTCTTTTAGTTTACCTCATGAAGCTTTTCATTGGATGTATTCTAAAGATCACTGGATCACTGACATATGAAAAATTGACAAACAAGTTCTTCACTGACTGCATGTCCACTATTAACTCCACTGTGACGATCTCAACGGCTGATAGAGCCGCTGTGCGGCAGAAGAAATGTGTGTCGCTGAAAGGAGATTAACTTGTTGATAACGTTAGAATATGACGTTCCACAAACATGTTATATATGGGTGGCAAACATAAACCAATATTATTACAATTAAAAGAAATACATAATTACAATAAAGTATTTAAAATAGTTTTTAAATGATAAAAACAATGCACAAGTTGCCAAGAAGGCAAATATGGCCATGTATCGCTCACATTTGTTAAGGCGTGTGGTCATTTTTGAATAAAATGGCATTATTTGAACAATCTGTGCAACGTATAACAATTGGTTATCACATACACAATATAAAAGCTGTGTGTTTGCGATTTCATTCAGGTTTATTTGAAGCTATACTACTGCATTTTTTAATTTTAAACATGTCAACCCCACATCCAGACAGGAATAATTTTTAGCCCAGGTCCTGATTTGAACAAACTAAGTAAGAAGCCATTATTTGATAGCCCATGCGAAATAGTTTATATCTTGATGTTCTAGGAAAGATTTTAAGTTTTTTTAAATAATATGACCCCAATGGCCGTTTTGACTCAACGAGCATGATTTCACAATATGATCGAGGTGTGGAAAATGTGGTTTGAGACAAACATATGTGTTGTTTTGCTATATGATTCTGCTTGATTTAAACTGTTGTATAATGTTACACACCATATATTCTACTACCACTATGTCGGGTTTCATGAGAGATTAAAAAAAAGATGTATTTTTAACTTTTGCAGTTTTTGTTAATTTTGTCACCCTGGTCGTGTAAACTTTGACCATATGGACAATACCTAAACTAAACTGGCGGAGGACCATAATAAAAAAAAATGTTACAAAACTTTAGGTATTGCAGTTTCAGAGAAGTATTTTATTTTATACACAGCAAAAAGTAACTCTCGGGGCTTAGCCATTTAACAAAAGCACATGATTTTAACAAATCTTAGTAGTTAAGCAGAATACACTGTTATACTGTTTGTTTCAATTTTAAAATATAAATTTAGATCTTTTGATCTAAATATGCAGTTGACCAAATTGATTTGAACAACTTTGAAATATGGTCACCCAAGAGTCGTTCTTATATGTTTTTTAAAATATAATTTCCTTAGCTGTTAAAGAGATGCCTGTTGAATAAAAAGCGCGGCGGAAAAAATATTATGCCAAACGCTAACTTGCGCACATTGTACAAATGTGAGCTTAAACGTTCGTATGTTTGCTCTTTTTTAATATTTGAAAAATTATTATTTTTCAAATAAGTTTTATGCAAAATTTGCATTTCTGGTTCTTATATATAAAAGTATACGCACTTGGATTTGTTGATGCGCGTGCATTTATTTCCCCCAAGACGGATGTGCTGATCGCGTCCCGTGAGGAGATGTTTCCCTTGTATCATGATGTTCGTCCCTCCTGATATGGGTCCAAGCTTCGGCTGGACGTCATAGATCTCAGGATGCTTACATGATATATTTTACAAATGGTTTTATACCAGTTCAGATACTGTGTTCAAGTAACAATGAAAACATGAGGGCCTGAAAGGCCAAAAGTAGCTCACCTGAGATACAATGGAACTGACCTGTTCTAAGCAGCCCAAGATATCATTAAGACAAATGTTCTAACCAAGTTTCATGAAAAGTGAACTATAAATGTAATTTTAAGAGTGCTTACAAGGTTTTAGGCGGCCATGTTTTTCAACCAACCGGAACCTTTTTCGAACTCGTCTGAGATATCATTAGGACAAATCTTTACTATAGCCATGTCTCCATTTAAGGAAAAATGCCCCCACCCCTCCATTTGCGACCATGTTTTTGAAGGAACTTGAACCATTTTCGAACTCGTCCAAGATATCATTGAGCCAAATGTTCTGACCGAGTTTCATGATAAGCGGACAATACATGTGGACTCTAGAACTATTTTGAACTCGTACAAGATATCATTAGTAGAAATGTTCTAACAAAGTATCATGAAGATTTGACAATACTAGTGTTGCGACACCTTAAGGGTTTCGCGGGATGGAATGAGTGAGGACTAAAAAATGTGGGTACACAAATTTTGGGTAAGAAAAGTGTGGGACGAAAATTTTGGTTACGAAAAAAGATGTGGATCGGAAAATTTTGGGTACGAAAAAATTATGCCAAAAAAGAGGTACGAATGAAAATTTCGGTGCAAAAAAAAACATGTTGGTACGAAAAATATTAGTACGAAAACAAAATGTGGGTACGAAAATTTTGGGTACGAAAATATTTATGCCAAAAATAATTTGAATTTGAATAAAATGAGCTTGGGATCTTGATCACCAAACTGGCATGTATTTTGAAAATGCTGAAATAGCCCGGAGTCTAACGTTTAAGTCTTTTACAGACTCATCCGTTCTCTGATCCCTTTTATAAAATCGAAAGCGTTCCGTTATCACTAATGGTCTAAGGTTGATGTATTTCTGCAACAGTTCACATTGACCTTTTCGACATTATTTTAAGGGAAACAACTCTGAGTGGATTAAGTGAGGTCGGGGGGGGGGGGGTACTCGATCATCTACTGCAGTGCGTCTGCATAGAGTTCTGTGTTGATGCAATTATAATTTCCCAATAATTTGCAGATATAACTTATATGGTATGATTTTTTGTAATGTGTTATTAGCTTAGTATCATTGATTTAATTGTAGTTCATGTTTATGCTTTATTTCGATTTTATTGTGTTTAAAGTAGGTAAAAACGAAACATGCCAAAAGCGGGTGGGGTATGGAAAAATATAATATTTGTTAAGTTTGGGCAAATTAGAAGTTTGATTACCTTTGGTAAAATACTTTTCTTTGAAAGGAACAATTATTTTAAAACAGATAACTATGCTGTCTTTAAATGTTATTGAATGGTTTATTGTTATAACTTATAGAAACATTTTATTTCAGGAACATCACAGTGTCAACAGAATTTCAGAAACTTGAATACTGTATCTCATTCTGCATGAAGCTCAAGACTTCTACACCTGGAATGTTATTAACTCTTGCAATTAATATTATACATCACCACAGTTACATAACTATCTTCTTTGAAAAAAATAAAATAAAGATACATCAGATGTGTGTCTACTTCATACCCTTACATTAAAAAATATCCTACACATTCAGAAATATAATAAAATGGATAGTGGTTTAAGTTGCTACACATCCAATGTTGTCATGTAGTCATTTAACATAACATGTGATGTGTTGACATGACTATTAACACTGCTAAGAAAACATTTACTTCGAATTAAATAAAGTGTCCCTGGTCAAATGTCAATTGGCTAAATATCCATATTGGTGAAACTTTCAGCTGTATCACTGTCATCCTTAACTGGTTGTGTGTTGGGCTATCCCCATTAACTACCCGTCATGGCAGATGTGTTCAAAACAAGACAAGTATCAGTGTTTGAAGAATTGTTATTGCTTTTACAGTCTTGACGCTAACCCCTAGCCCAACAGCCCGGGGCTAGTGAAATGTATTAAATTTGGGCTATTAAAATTTCCTAATTCATATAGTTGGGCTAGTGGGTATTTTAATCTATTCTATTAATGCATAAAGATTCAGGATAGTTGTTCAAAAATGCAAAAGTGAAGACTGCTTGTATATCCTGGTTAGTCTGAGACATTCCAACCAGCAATAACTGTGACAGTCCAAATACTTGCTCATTAAAGTGTGTATAAAATTTACAGGAGCTTGTGTGTGTGTGTTGGGTACAAGCTCATCTCAAAAACTGATTCACTATTTAGTTTTTAACCTAATAGAAGTAAAACCTGACTGTAAAGTGAATACTATCATTATAAAGATTTTGTTGTTGGGATGAAATATTATAAATTGTAATCCATATGATTAACACAGAAAACATGAACCCAACGCTAATTCCTGTTGATGTAGCAGAGCCAAAAGACCTGGAAGTATAGATGGTTAATGGATGATGTTCCTTATGAAAGTACTAGTAGGTACTAGCTGGTTTGTCTGTTTGATACATCTAATAGTATATTTAATTTTTTTCATTAATAATATGGTGTTAACTTAGTTATCCTGCTCAGTGGTTGAATCTTCAGGAAATGTTAACATAAGCACATACATTGTATTTGATACATGTATGTCGGTGACCCTCGAATGCAATTTGGGTTACAGACAGGGTAGCCTAAGGTGTAATTAATTCTAAGAGATGAACCTGAGTTGAGGCTTAAACTTACCAACCCATGAGCGAGTCAGAGATCAGCACTCTACCGGTTGAGCTGGCCGGGGTAAGCTGTCGGTCAAAAGCTATTCATAGCTTATGTTATAATGTTTGTATACCATACCGACAATAAATAAATATTGATTTGATTTGAGGGACTTACTTTTGCTTAATAATGATCTTAAATAATATTATAGTTGTCAACAATATGATTTGTATGTATTTTAAAAACACAACAAGTTAGGCTTGCAACAGAACTAATAAAAAATATATAGATTATTATACAATTTACAAATCAAACATATTTAACTTAAATTAGGCTTGCAACAAAACTAATAAAAATATATAGATTATTAATTTATTATACAAATTACAAATCAAACATATTTCAAATCAAATCAAATCAAATTTTATTTTAAGTCGGTACATGTGTAACAAAGAAACATTAGCTATGAATAGCTATTAACCGGCATTTACAATAATAGCAATAAATAACATGCATATTTAAAACAAACATCAGCATTAAATGATACATAATCAATCCTATAGACTTTTAAGACATGAGGTATTTAAAACAAATATATTCATGCAGAGGCAAAATTTAAATAACTGGCAGACTACAAACATCACAAATACAATTGGCAGAAATAATACATTAAATTAAAATTTGTGTTGAAGTTGCTGATCTTGACCTAGGTCTAAAAACTGCAATAAAACAAAATAAATAAGAAACTGAATAGGAAAATAAGCACAAAAGTGCGACAAATAAGACAATTCTAAAAAACATATATCCCCCAAATCAGATTTGGAAAGAACTGATCAGCAACTTCCTCACAAGTGCATAACACAAATTAGAATATATTTCATAGTTAAGACATAAAAAGCAGCAAATACATGCACACAAATTAGGCAAAAACTAAAGTACTCACCATCTTAGGGTTATAGAGACTGGAAAGGGGTGATAACTACACATACAAACAAAGCAAACAGAAGAAAACAAGGGAAATGCAAGCAAAAATAAATAAAAGCAGTACAAATAAAACTAAATGCAAACAAAACTACAACTAAATTTAGTAAATAAATAAGGCTATTAAGCTGCGGAACAGCAAGAACAAGCGCAACTCTCTCCACTCCATGCGCTGACCAGACTTCGGAAGCAATTGTAGTTCGATTGGTCTCTGAAGTTTTGCGGTAGAGAATTCCAAAGCCTGGCCGCGCTGAAGCGGAAAGAGCTGATGCCGTATCTTGTGGTCCTTACCTTAGGTATAACAGCAGTATTGGAGTACCTGAAAGAATATGAAGTCTGTTTAACAGTTAACAGGTCATGTAAGTATGAAGGTGTGTCTCTATGTATTATTTTGAAAGATTCTAAAGCTATAGATCTTAAGCGACGTACATTCAACGATGGTAATTTAGATTTGGATAATAGTTCACAATAGGTAGAAGTATAATCCGAGTAGATGAAACGAAGTGCACGCTCTTGTATTTTTTCAATTTTTTTAGTGTTGACTTTGCCACAGAAATGCCATGTTAACGGACAATAATTAAAATTTAACATAATAAATGAGTAATATATGTTTATCTTCCCTAATTTACATAGTTTGTTCCCTAGTCTTTTTAACACATTTAATTGTCTTGATGCTTTTCTACAAATATTGGAAATATGAGTATCAAAGTTAAGCCTGAAGTCTATGGTGACACCCAAAAGTTTGACTTCGTCGTCACATTTAATTTCAGAGCCATCCAAAGTAAAAGAAATATTAGAATCGTGTGTTTTCTTACCAAGTGATATTGCTTGAAATTTATCAGGATTTGCTTCCATTTTGTTATCCGAGAACCATTGAATTAATGTCATGCTATCATTTTCTAATGTTTGTTTTACTGTATCCAAATTTTTGTCAGAGAAAGAGAGGGTATTGTCATCTGCGTAATTGTAGAGATTGCTATTTTGAACAAAGTGAAAAATGTCATTAATAAAGATATTAAAAAGGACGGGCCCCAGAATAGATCCCTGTGGAACGCCCTTATAAACGTTTTGAAATGAGCTTTTAATATCATTTAACTTTACACATTGTTTTCTGTTTGAAAGATAGCTGTCAATAAGTTCAAGGGCACTTCCTGTGACACCATAGGCTTCAAGCTTTAGTAACAGCAAATCATGAGGGAGGCAGTCAAATGCTTTGGACAGGTCCATCAAAATTGCTGCTACATACTTATTTTCATCAAGGTCTCTTTTCCAGTCTTCTAATATTAACCTATTTTGGTCAATAAAAAACACCTTAGAAGTTATTGATAAAATTGAAAATAAAAAATATAAGGTGTCGCAGGTAAGTACTTATGATTTTTCGACACTATATACAACGCTTCCTCACGCTTTAATAAAATCCAAACTTGTTTCTTTGATTGAAAAAACTTTTGCTAGAGAGAAATGTTTGTATCTAGCTTTAAACACTAAAACAGCTTTTTTTACTAATCAGATATTAGATAATTACATCATTTGGACTGGTCTTGACTTATGTGCAGCACTTACTTTTCTTTTGGATAACTTGTTTGTTTAATTTAATGGTAAAATATTTAAGCAAATTATTGGCGTTCCTATGGGTACTAATTGTGCGCCACTTATAGCTGACCTTTTTTTATATTGTTATGAAAGCGAATTTATGTTAGAATTATCTAAAACTAAGCAAGTAGATTTGATTAATTGTTTTAACCTTACTAGTAGGTACATTGATGACATACTTAATTTAGATAATCCATTATTTGAACAATATATTCACAAAATCTACCCAAAAGAACTTGTCTTAAATAGATCGTGTATATCCAATACAGACGCTGCGTATTTAGACTTACATTTAACTATTAATAATAATTTGATCAAAACTAGTTTATACGACAAACGGGACGATTTTAACTTTGAAATTGTGAATTTTCCGTTTCTAGATGGCAACATCCCTAAAGGACCTTCCTATGGTATTTACATTTCGCAGTTGGTACGTTATGCCAGAGCATGTTCGTGTATTAAAGATTTTAATGATCGTAATCTAATATTAACTAAAAAATTGCTAAAACAAGGCTTTTTGTATCATAACTTAAGAAATAAATTTGCTAGATTTTACTCTAAGTATGGTGATTTAATTTCAAAATATAATGTTTCTTTAAAATGGCATTTAAATAATGGAATCTCCCATCCATCATTTTACGGAGATGTTTTGAAGCGTGTCCGCAAATTAAAATATGTTAAACCAAATGTTCATATTAAACTTTTCAATTTAATTAACTTGTTTTTATCAAAAGGATACGATGCTTATGTACTTAAAAACACGTGTTTGATGGTTTTCGATTCACTATATCTTTCTTCCCTTAAAATTTGGAATCATTAGTGATATTATAGGCATTTTTCACTGTTGAATAAAATTGTGTCATTGTGTCGTATGAACAAATCTGCATGAATGCTACATTATAGGCATTTGTCACTGTTTAATAAAATTGTGTCATTGTGTCGTATGAACAAATCTGCATGTAAACTACATTTGGACTCAAATCGTACATCAAATCATTTCTGTCTTCAGTTGTCAAAACACCTATATACTGTTTGATTCCAATAATGTCGCTTTAATGGAATTACCATTTGTATTCATTTGCTTCTTAATATTAAATCACGTAAACTTGTTTTATTAGTAGCACAGCCCGATTAATATTTTTATTTAGTACTGCCCTTGGAATTTGTTCACGTCATTATGTCATTATGGATTTTTGTGACGTCATACGACCGACTTTCCCAGTTGTAATCTACATGCATAGGTCATTGGGTTTATAACGTTCCATTTTATTTATATTTTCTCTCTGATAGGCGTTTCTTGTTTGATTTAATTATTTTTAATTTGTTTAGCAGTCACATAAACAACCAAGCTATGTAATATGGAATTTTTACACCCATTATTGCTGCTTCTTCCTGTATTTGCGCGATGATTATCTGAGATATTAACTCTATGATTCTACATTCTCAAATCTTTTCTATAAAGAAGGAATGTAGTTGACAATTGTTAATAGTTTTATTTGATCGTTCGTCAAAAAGTTGTAATTCTGTTACTCTTGTATCTTCAATGCAATTGAGTAATTAAATAGTAATTAAATTGAATGCGTTTTAATTCACTTTTATTATTGTTTAATTTGAGTTACAATGCTATGACGTTAAATTTTATTTACACTTGAATGTATTATGAATATTGCTGGGCCAAGTGTGAGGTTGAGCGCTCTATAACCAGGTTTAAACCCCCAATGCTTTGCATTGACCGTTCCAAGGCGGTGACCCCAGCTTTATTCATATTTTGTGTTTATGTTGGTTTGTATTGTGCTGTATTGTGCTGTTTTGTACTGTTTGGGCAATCGGTCACTTGCCTTAAATAAAGGACCAACTAATTGTTTTTAATGAAAATTCAATACTGCTCCAGCAGCTGGAGTTTCACTTCTTTGTATTCTATTACCCTAAGCAGCGTGGACTGACAACCATAACCAGGTCTAAAGGCTGACAGGAAAGCATGAAAATGTACATTAAAAAAGTCAGATATCTGAGTATTGATGGCTCTTTCAAATAATTTTGACACAACAGGCAAAATGCTTACTGGTCTATAATTAATTTACCTTTATCTAAAGTACTATTCTTTTTATGCAGGGGTGTCACTTGTGCTAACTTTAGTTGATCCGGAAAAACTGCAGTAGAAAAAGATTGATTGATGAGGTCTGTTAATGGAGCAACTATTGTAGGTTTTGCCAATTTAATAAGTTTACTTGAAATGCCATCAATACCCGTTGCTTTCTTACAATTTAATTTATCTATTTGTTTGTCAACAAAATCCATCTGTACTGGTTCAAAATTAAAATTTACATCATTGTTTTTCTTATGTTGAGCTATTTTAATTATACTAGGGTGTTCCTTATTTACTGAAATATTATCATTTCCAATATTCTTGGCTACATTAACAAAAAAGTCATTAAAAGTATCACATACAGCTTGTTGGTCATTCAAAAGAGTATCATTTTCACATAAAATTGTATCCTTATGAGTGTTACTCCCCTTGTTAGTCAGAAAAGGTTTAACAGTGGGCCAGAATTTTTTGGATTGGCAACCACCAACACACCTGTCAATGAAGTATTTATTCATAGATTTTCGAGATATTTTAGTAACCAAATTCCTTTGTTTTCTGAAATTTTCCCAGTTTAAAGAAGTTTTGTCTTTGTTATATTTATTTAAAAGCATTCTCTTTTTGTAAACTGCTTTATTTAACAATAAAGTAGTCTTGGGTTTACTGAAATGTGGATCATGTTATTTTTGTCAGTAGTTAATTACGGCGCCGTTAATTACAATGGTACTGAACCATTATCGAGCAGATGGTCGTTGAACGTTATAATAAAAATAAAGATTGCTTTTATTAGTTACAAATCGGCAATTTATCGCTTTCATTTTATTTATAAAGTCAATATAGCGGATAGGTAAGTAGTTCTGGCTACCATAACTTTACATGTCGCTTTTTATGATTTTTGACAGGCGCGACTTTAAAGTTATGGACCAACCCCATTAAGAAAGTCAACCAGAAATTCCTGAAAAGTTGACAGTTAACAAAGACCGGTCCAAAAGCAGCGTTTAAATGCAGTTATTGGCCCAAATCAACCACTTGATCGGAAAGATTGACATTTTTCACATTTAACTGATATATTCTTTCACAAAATACTATCTTAATCATTTAAAATTTATCTATTCTGCTCTTACATATCGAAAAAAACAGTGATGTGACAGTCTTTCTTGAAATGCGAATCTCCCGAGATTTCACGGTCATATGACGTTATTTCTATTTTTAGTAAAATACCATGTGCTCAAGTGTTTTCAAATTCAGAATGACATTTCCCGGTATTTTAGATTATTCTGGCTTGTTTTGTAAACAAATTGTAGTGTAAATACAAACTCAAGGTAAATATTATTTAAAAATACCTGATTCACACTGAAATCAGTCTTATTATCCACCAGACGTAAGTTGTTAATCACAAATAATAGATTTCAGAAAACGAAAGTAATGTGTACAATTTCAGCAAAAATGTCAAGGTCGATCCGAAAGTATCCAAATGAAAACACGTCACGTGACAAAGCGACAATGGCGTAAAAATTGTGAATTTCAGACTGATGAGAGTTATTTTCATCTATTGTAAGATGCATTTTAAACATTTGAACCTTAAAATATTCCCTGATGCAGTAATTTATATTCATTCACCAATATACGTAGAAATGTATCCAAGAAAATGAGCTTTCTTTGATTTAAAGCGTGAAATAAGTATGTTACGACCCTGGATGACTTTTGATACGGGGTTGGCTTCAGCGTACAGGTATGTCAATACTATATAAACTGTACACTGAAGTTTCTTTAGCTAATAGGTAAGGTGTGTATACTGTAGAGCGAATACTGGCAGAACCCCCCCCCCCCCGAACCCTTAATCTCGCGTTATCTCGGCAGTCTCGTTACGCGTGATTTAACAATGTCGAAATCGTGAATAGTACTTAATAGGTCTTTGTACCTGGTTTGTCTGGGGAAGTCAAATCTCTCAAAATCTGTTAAGTTCTTCCACCGACTAATGACAGAAGAGCTAGCACACGCTTTTCGTTGGCTATCTCATTAGCAGTAAAATATTCCTCCAACCTTTGACTGTAACAGTTCCACGACTCCGTATTGTCATCGAAAATATCAATTTTTCCAATGAATGTCGCCATTTTTCAGTGAATGTTTTTACCAAGACACCGGTTGACGACAAACAAATCAAATTTTTATACTTGAAAATGCGGAGTTGACGTTCAAAACTGTCAGCCGACACTCGCCTATCACAAATCCTCGTCGCCAGTGTTAATTTAAGGGTTCGCAAGACGATTAAACTATTAATTTAAAGCTGGAATTGCAAAGACAAAAACTGCAACCATTTATTTCCGGTGCGTTACCACCCAGGCTAACAAACACACTTATGCACTGTTTTGTTCTGTCGTATCTTTTGGAACAACCATCCGCTGCACAAAATGCAGTCATTTGTATAAATGCTATTTAAGCAGAATAATTTCTTCTTTGTATATTGAATTGATGACGCCTAACGTCAGTTTCTTTGTTTCGTAACAAGATGGAAGCTAGCCTAAGCGCTTTTCATGACGTGACGTCACGATGTTTATTTTCGCGCGTGTGGTTTCCCATCAAAAATATTTAAACACAAAATACTCGAAAACTTGATTTTTCCCAGATATATCGCCTACGCCAACAGGTAGGTCGCATTCTGGTTCTTATACATGTCAAATTTCAGCAAACGTGTTGGGCCAGTTTTTAAGCGCTTTAAATCGCGGCCTTTTGACATTATTTTAAGGGACTCTGAGTGGATTTAGTGAGGTCGGGGGGTACTCGATCAGCTACTGCAGTGCGTCTGCATACAGTTCTGTGTTGCTGCAATTATAATTTTCCAATAATTTGCAAATATAACTTATATGGTATATTTTTTGTGTAATTTGTTATTAGCTTAGTATCTTTGATTTAATTGTCGTTCATGTTTATGCTTTATTTCGATTTTAAAGTAGGTAAAAACGAAACATGCCAAAAGCGGGTGGGGAATGGAAAAATATCTTATTTGTAAAGTTTGGGCAAATTAGATGTTTGATGACATTTGGTAAAATACTTTTTTTAGAACAATTATTTTAAAACAGATAACTTTGCTGTCTTTTAATGTTATTGAATGGTTTATTTTTATAACTTATAAAAACCTTTTTTTCAGGAATATCACAGTGTCAACAGAAACTGGGATACTGTATCTCATTCTGCATCAAGCTCAAGACTTCTACACCTGGAATTTTATTAACTCTTGCAATTAATATTATACATCATCACAGTTACATAACTATGTTCTTTGAAAAAAATAAAATAAAGATTCTTTAGATGTGTGTCTACTTCATACCCTTACATTAAAAAATATCCTACACATTCAGAAATATAATAAAATGGATGTTGGTTTAAGTTGCTACACATCCAATGTTGTCATGTAATCATTTAACATAACATGTGATGTGTTTGACCTGTATGACAATATTGACACAGTGATTCGTGAATTCCGTGAACTCCGTGCCAAGCGTAATTAACACATGTTACCTCGCCTGAGTGTGATCACTGCATTGATCTAACCTGCCGCTACTGGTCCGGTGAGACGAATCTAGTTTTGTTGTGTTTTTCTTCATTTTTACTCCAACATTATGCATGATATAAGTTGATTATGCTTTTTGTAGATAGAAAATTATATAAAATAAATAATATATAAAATAATATATAACTTAAGTTAATGTATATAGAAAATAACATATAATAAATAATATATAAAATAATATATAATTTATTTTGAAAACATTGGTTATGTCATCTAGCTTAATGAATACCATGTATAATATTATTTCTTTTTCGAAAAAAAAACACCTACAAAGTCTGATAAGTGTATCGAGCTATGCAGTTAGTCGTGTCTATGTATGTATACACTGATATTTGTTAAATGTTACTGTTATTTGTCTACTCCCAATATCTCTTGCAATATATTTCAATGCAAAGGGAAAAATAACGTTTGATAAATACATGTGTACACCATATGGAAGAAACTCAATATATGTCTTACTTTTCTTAACAAAACCGAACACAATGTAAATCTATTCTTTAACTCTTACATCGTTCAAATTCAATAGGATTTGTGGGCGTAATTCAAACGCAGTGACTCGTGAAACTGTTAATAAGGCGCACTGTTTATATTCTATTTATAGAATAGGATTTTACCACTATTGACCTTAAACTCATATAACCATCTGATGTCCCACTGTTTACATTCTATTTATAGAACAGGTTTTTCCATTATTGACATAACTATATAATAATGCCGAGAGTAGCCTTTACAGGGTAAAGCATATATACAATTGTAACTGGCTGTGATCAACTTTCGTAAGGATGAGGTTGATGTTATCTTGTGTATCCTGCCTTATAGCTACCATTATGCCACTATGCTTAACACAACTGTTATTAATACATACTGTAAATGCTCATGTCAATAAGACATGCTTTGTGATTGTATAACTCAACCATAGTGTACATACATTTCTTACTATAAGATAAGAAGCAATCCAATAGTTGTTGTCTTTTTCAAATACTTTTGTCCAAGTGTTTATCTTAAATTGTATGAGTATTACTATTATACAATGATATACAGTAGTTGTTGTCTTTTTCAAATACTTATGTTCAATTGTTTATCTTTAATTGTATGAGTACTACTATATTATACAATGATATACAGTAGTGGTTGTCTTTTCCAAATACTTTTGTTCATCTGTTTATCTTTAATTGTATGAGTATAACTGTTATACTATGATATACAATAGTTGTTATCTTTAATTGTATGAGTATAACTGTTATACGTTGAAATATAATTGTTGTTATCTTTTTCAAATACTTTGTCCAACTGTTTATCTTTAATTGTATGAATATTACTATTACACAATGATATACACTATGAATCTTATCCCTACAAACCATCTATGGTTTTGTTTTCGCATAGGTGGTCGCATATGGGTTTATTCATTCATTGGTGAACATAAAACTATTTGTCTCTTAATAATATTGTACTATATATGTGTGTATAGATAGATATATATATTATATATTTTCCCCATAGATCACCTATTCAAATAAATAGGTGATCCTTTTTGGGGTAAATTTAATACTAAATAAATACCAATAGCCCTATTGTTATAACTTTCATGACTATAATATGTACTCATGACTAATCAAAGCAAATTTTTAAACAAGATTATTTTATACAATTGTTATTGTAATTGCTAAATTATCTTGACAAATGTGAATCCTCAAAATGTGCTATATACAGAATCTTGTTGAGCTGATAAATTTGTGACACAAAATTCATATTAATTTATTGAACTGCTTCAGTAATATTACAGAAATATAATATATATGGTTAATCTGTCATAAGATACACTATGTAATCAATTTCTAACATCTTGAGTGGATGATCTTAAACTTTTACTTTCAAGAAAAGGCTGCACACAATAAAAAAGCTGCAGTTTTTAACTGCCTATGAACTAAGAGATGCCTTGTAAACCGTTATATTTTTCTTTTTTTTTTCTTCTAAACTGAAGGTACCTTGATACAATTTGTATACTTAAAATACATAAAAACATGTACTATCTGAAATACAAGGTCATAATCACATAGTGTAATTAGCTTTTCTTTTTCAGTTATGTAACTAAGAACTTGTACAGATATGCACATTTTTTGTTTGTATGTGTCTTTTTTCCCTCAATCTGTAGGTAGTAATATTGAGAGGTAAAATATATATTTGCACTGACTTTTTCAAACTCTACCCAGATACTGTGTTGTGCTCCTTGTATGCTGAGTGACACACCTATTTATTATACACAAGTAGTATGCATAAGCTCATTAGCTTGCTGGTGTTTTCATTTTGTTTGCACTTTGTGCTGTATGCCTGTTTGATTGTTTGAACAAAGATATAATGTATTGTATGCATTGCTGTATGGGTATATGTATTTCCAGAAAAATCAATGGGCTATTTGTTATCATATCTTAAAGGCATGGGATCTGAATTTAGTATTATTAAGCTTAACTATACAAAATGACTGGTGTTCTGAAAATTGTCTCTTTAAATCATAACTTTATGGTACCTTGATATTAAGTGTTATACTAATAATACATAACAATATACTATCTGAGATACAATGCCATAGACACATAGTGTAGTTAGTAAGTTCCTTTTTAACGAGGCAACTAAGAACTTTTACAGATATGGAAAATTATTGTTTGTGTGTTTGATTTTTTTCCCTCAATCTCTGGATTGTAATACTGAGAGGTTAAATATAACTTACACCGGCTTTGTGTTCTCAAACTCTACCCAGAAATTGTGCTATGCTCTTTGCATACTAAATGACATACTTATTAACAACTTATTGATTACAAACAGGAGTATCATTCATAAGCATATTGGCTTGTGCTTATTATTCACATGTTATGTTGTATAATTATATACATGTGTTTTATGCATAACCTTATTGGCTTGTGCTTTTTTCCAAATGGTATGTTGTACAGTTATATACATGAGTATTATTTATAAGCTCATTGACTAGTGCTTTTTTGTTCACATGTTATGTTGTATAGTTATATACATGAGAATCATTCATAAGCTCATAAGCTCATTGGCTTCTGTTTTTTGGTGTGCACAATTTGTGTTGTATAATTATATACATGAGTATTATGCATAAACACATTGGCTTGTGTTTTTGTTCACATGTTGCTTTTTATGGTTGTTCATATGTTTTATTTTATTTTATTTTTTTCTATATCTCTACTAGGGACACGTCTTTTATTGTGCTTTCCTCTTACTTGTGTGATTATCTCTTTTTACTTCTTCAAGTCTATGGAATATTTATCTTTTTGTATTCTTAATTTTTGTTTTCTATTTTTGTTTGTATGTATGGACATCTTATGTCCTATAAGAGAAACCAACTGGACACATTTTAAAATAAAAATTTACTGGACAAGCACATACAAATTACGATTCACACCACCCTCCACCTACTTAAATGATTAAATTATGTACTTTAAATGTTAAAGGATTAAACAATAAAGACAAACGCATAAAAATCTTCAAATGGTTAGACGAAAAAAAAATAGTATATGCCTTTTACAAGAATGTCATTTGACACCTACTTTAGCACAAACCTTAAAAGATGAATGGGACGGAGAAATCTATCTCAGTGGAGAACATACTAATAAACAAGGCATTGCCTTTCTGATAAAAAATTATATAGGTGTCACAGTCGATAACTTTAAGGAAATAATAATTGGCAGACAAGCAAGTATAGATATCAAAATACACGAAACACAAATAACATTAATCAACGTCTACGGCCCTAACATAGACGATTCCACATTTTACGAAACATTACAATCCTTTATAATAAATAACCAAGATAAAAACATTATAATCGGTGGTGATTTCAATACGGTCCTGAACCCATTAATAGATAAAAAGAATGGAAATAGAAACATTTTAAACAACATAATTGAAAACTACAATATGATAGATATCTGGCGTACAGTATACCCAAACGAGAGCAAATTCACCTGGCATTCAAGCACAAAACCAACAATATTTTGTAGATTAGACTATTTTTTAATATCTGAATCTCTTTGCAACATTATTGACACATGTACAATAAAACCAGGATTTATGACTGACCACTCTCTAGTTGAACTTAAACTGCACAATATACAACCTGAAAGAGGCCCAGGATACTTTAAAATTAACAACAGCATCTTATTAGATACACAATATCAAACACAAATAAAACAGGAAATATTTAATACAGTTCAAAATAATAAAGATGCAAACCCAAACACCTTATGGGAAGTAATTAAAGGAAATATACGTAACACAACAATTAGATACACATCATTTAAACAAAAAGAAACACACAAACTTGAAACTGAAACCATCAAAACCATTGAAACACTTGAAAAACAATTGCATCAAACAAACACAAATGACACCACTGACATTGAAAATGAAATAACATTAAAAAAAACAAATATTAGATGGAATCTATCATACACATCTCAATGGAATAATACTAAAAGCGCGGTTACAGCATGTTGAACACAATGAAAAGAATACAAAATATTTCGCAAACATTGAAAAACGTAGAAGTGAACAAAAAACTGTACACAAATTAGTAGTCAATGGCAAAGATATAACAAACAGAACTCAAATACTAAAAGAACAAAGTTTGTTTTTTGAAACCCTCTATAAACGAAAAAATGTTGAAAATAACACTCTTTTTAAAAATACACATCATGCTTTAAACCAGGAAGAAAAAGAATTGTGCGACGGATTGCTTAATGAATATGAATGTGGATTAGCCCTAAAAGGAATGCAAAATAACAAAAGCCCAGGATCTGATGGCATCACAATCGAATTTTATAAAATGTTCTGGAATGATATAAAAACACATCTAATTAATTCACTTAACTATTCATTTAACAACGAAAACTTAACTACGCTACAAAAACAAGGTATTATTTCACTTATTCCAAAACCTGGAAAAAACTAGAATCTTTATCAAACTGGCGCCCGATTAGTTCACTAAACAATGATTACAAAATCTCAATCTGGTTTCATAAAAGGACGTTACATTGGTGAAAACGTTCGTCTTATCCAAGAATGCATAAACTATTTCAACAATTCAAATAATCCTGGTCTAATATTCTTTGCAGACTTTGAAAAAGCATTCGATTCGCTTGATCATTCATTTATGTTCTCTTGCTTAGAAAATATGAACTTTGGTGAAAGTCTCATTCAATGGGTCAAACTATTCTATACCGATATTAACAGAATAATCATCAACAATGGCTTCTTTTCAAACAGTTTTAACATCGAACGAGGGGTTCGACAAGGATGTCCACTCTCATCATCGCTTTTTATTATTTGCATAGAGTATCTATCACATCACATCCAATCAAATGAACACATAAAAGGCATATCACTAGAACCTGACGAAGAAATCAAGCAATCCCTATTTGCTGACGATGCAACTTATTTTTTAAATGACAATTACGATTCTGTCCATAACCTAATAGAGTCGCTAACCCTTTACGGAATGACATCGGGTCTTAAACTAAACAAAAGTAAATGTACTGTGCTACGAGTAGGTAAATTAAAACAAAGTAATGTTCAATATAAAAAAGAAATGAAATTTAATTGGACATCCGATGAAGCCACAACGTTAGGAATTACATTCACAAATAATGAAAAGGATACAGTTCTTAAAAACATAATACCTAAATTACAGAATTTTAAAAACTGCTTAAAATCATGGCATCATCGTAAACTTACACTAATCGGAAAAAACACAGTATTGAAAACGTTTGCACTTCCTAAATTAATATATGTATTAACAGTTCTCCCAAATCCACTAAGTGATGTTATTAACGATATAAAATCAGCAATATTCAATTTCATATGGGACGGTAAGCCTGATAAAATAAAAAGAACTCAGTTAATTCAATCTGTAGAAAATGGAGGTATCAAATTAACGAACATTGAATCATTCTTGAATGCAACCAAATGCAGCTGGGTTAAACGATACCTAGATAATACCAATACGAGTAAATGGAAATTATTCTACCAGAAAATCCTAAAAAAAAATATGGTGACTCCTTACTCTTTGAATGTAACATCAGCAATAATATCTCACATGAAATTGCAAACGAAAACATATTTCTGTCTGATGTTCTATCAGCGTGGAGTGATGTCACTCATAACTTAGAGACCCAAACCAGCAGTAAAACAATTTTATGGAACAATAAAGACATAACTTCAAACAATAAGACGTTTTTCTATAAAGACTGGTTTGAACGAAGCATTAAATATGTCGACCAATTATATGACTACAGAATTAAGGATTTCTACTCTTTTGATAATATATCCTACATATACGGAATACCTTCAAATAATTTTTTGAAGTACTACACACTTATCAAAAGCATACCCATACATATTAAATCGAAAACCAATACAAATAATACACCATGTACTCAAACAACATTTGTAGAAAACATATATGGAAGAAAAAACAAAACAAATAAAATATTTTACACACTACAAATTAAAAACCCTACAGAAAACTCCAAAATCCAAAATAAATGGCAAGTTCTTTTTGGAGAAAATGAACTTAATTGGAAACACATATTTACCATGCCATATAAAGCAACTATTGAAAGCACACTGAGAAATTTTCAATATAAATACAGCCATAGAATTATAGCTACAAATAAATATCTCTTTAAATGTAAATTATCTAACTCAAATCTGTGTGACTTCTGCAGTGAAAACATTGAAACTATAGAACATCTTTTTTGGGAGTGCAAACACATCCAGCCTATTTGGAATCAATTAATATCTTTTCTTGAACAACATCAACTAAACGTTAAACTATCTCTCTTAAATGTAAGTTTCGGAATTAACTCATTGAAATCAATAGACTGTAATAATATTGTGAATTTTATGGTTATATTAATGAAATACTTTATCTTAAACATGAAGTACAAAAAACAAGTACCAAATTTTAATTGTTTTGTCCATAGTCTTAAACTAAAAATTCAAATTGAGAAAGAAATAGCCCTCAGTAATGACACATTACACATCTTTGAACAAAAATGGAATCGGATTAAATTCTCATAATGTTTTGTCCACTTATATACATTTCACTCTAATGTTAGTGTATCTCTCTAAAACAGTTTTGTTTATTTTTTTTTATTCTTATTTTTTCAGTCAGACAAGATCATTGTGAATATACAACAAAACACACAAGTCCAGTATCTTTTCTTTCAACTTTATACAATTCATCATATTTCATAACTATTCCTCTGTTGTCCTTTTCTTTTCTCTCAAAAAAAAAATAAATATATATTAGCATATCTTGTATAACATGTCTGAACTATATTGCTTTGTACAATCACTATGTTGTATGATCATATACATGTTTACATTGTATGTATGATATTGAATAAAAAAAACAACATGTGATGTGTTGACCTGAAAATTAACACTGCTAAGAAAACGTTTACTTCGAATTAAAATAAGTGTCCCTTGTCAAATATCCATTGGCTAAATATCCAAATGGGTGAAACTTTCACCTGCATCACAGTCATCCTTAACTGGTTGTGTGTTGGGCTATCCCAATTAACTACCCGTCATGGCAGATTTGTTCAAAGCAAGACAAGTATCAATGTTTGAAGAATTATTATTGCTTTTACAGTCTTGACGCTTACCCCTAGCCAGACAGCCCCTGGCTAGTGATATGTATTAAATTTGGGCTATTAAAATTTCCAGATTCATATAGTCGGGCAAATGGGTATTTTAATCTGTTCTATTAAATTTAATGCATACAGATTCGGGCTTCCGCTAGTTGTTCAAAAATGCTAAAGTTAAGACTGCTTGTATATGCTGGTTAGTGTGAGACATTCCAACAAGCAATAACTGTGACACTCCAAAAACTTGCTCATTAAAGTGTGTGTATGTGCAGGAGCTTGTGTGTGTGTTTGGTACAAGCTCATCTCAAAAACTGATTCACTATTTAGTTTTTAACCTTATAGAAGTAAAACCTGACTGTAAAATGTTTACTTTCATTGTAAAGATTTTGTTGTTGGGCTGAAATATTATAAATTGTAATCCCTATGATTAACACAGAAAACATTAACCAAACGCTAATTCCTGTTGATGTAGCAGAGCCAAAAGACCTTGAAGTATAGATGGTTAATGGATGATGTTCCTTATGATAGTACTAGTAGGTACTAGTTGGTTTGTCTTTTTGGATACATCTAATAGTATATTTAATTTTTTTCATTAATAAAATAGGTTTACTTAGTAATCCTGCTCAGTGGTTGAATCTTCAGGAAATGTTAACATAAGCACATACATTGTATTTGATACATGTATGACGTTGACCCTCAACTGCAATTTTGGTTACAGACGGGGTAGCCTAAGGTGTTATTAATTCTAAGAGATGAACCCGAGTTGAGGCTTAAACTTACCAACCCATGAGTGAGTCAGAGATCAGCACTCTACCGGTTTAGCTGGCCAGGGTAAGCTTGGAATTGGGGACTTACTTTTGCTTAATAATGATCTTAAATAATATAGTTGTCAACAATTTGATTTTTATGTATTTTAAAAGCACAACAAGTTAGGCTTGCATCATAACTAATAAAAATATATAGATTATTATACAATTTACAAATCAAACATATTTAACAATAAAGTAGTCTTATGTGCTCTGAAATGTGCAAATACCAATTGGTTTTTATTTCTGAAAATTTAGAAAAATTAGCTAATATAATAAGATGTTTATTTTTTAATATGTGGGTGGGTTTAAATGTACTTGCACTCAAAAATTATAATAGTCAAGGGTTGCTTTAATTTCTGACAGGTTTCTGCACACAGTACAGTAATTAAGGTATGATTTTGTTATTTTTGTCAGTAGTTAATTACGGCGCCGTTAATTACAATGGTACTGATCTATTATTGAGCAGATTGTCGTTGAACGTTATAATAGAAATAATGATTGTTTTTATTAGTAATAAATCGGAAATTTATCGCTTTTATTCTAATTCTAAAGTCAATATAGCGGATAGGTAAGGTGTGTCATGTAGAGCGAATACTGGCAGACCCCCCCCCCCCCCGAACCCTAAATCTCGCGTTATCTCGGCAGTCTCGTTACGCGTGATTTAACAATGTCGAAATCGTGTATATGACTCTACCAGAGACGTAGATAACAGAGATAAGCAGGTCGCCAAAGATCGGTAAACTCTCGCCCGTCGCGGGTTTCGGCGAGATAAGCGCGCAACTGTTTGTCGGTTGCCACGGTAGTTAACACGCTTATCAACATTCCTGAAACACGCTTTCGCGTTTCAGTTTTTGCGATTTGAAACAAATAAACTGTTATGTGTATTATTAATATGAGAATGTATGCGGTGCTATCACACAATTGTAATGTGTCAATTAAAATAAATCACATGCCGCATTGTTGTATTTAGCGATTTTATTCGCCTCCAGTTTGAAAAAACACATACCATCATAACCGGTATTTAATGATGGCCTTTGAAATACGATAAATTCAAATAAAGAAGAGATCATAATCTTACGACAAACAACTAATAATTGGTTGTTTTAATTAGATTTTTGTTTTTCATTTTAATTGCAGTGTTTAAATTTGATAAATCCGACTGCCATTTACGTGTAGTATAATTTGAATAAAGCTCTGAACAAATTCGTCTTCTTATGGAGAGAATCTATTCTTGGTCTGCTCTAATCGACTGTTTGTGTTCATTGTTCTCTTTAATGACCGCTAAATTCAATGCACGATTTTACCAATTATAACATTACCACCTATAGTACATGTATAGAAATCTTCAGACCCGTAAACTGTGCCATTCTCCGTAATTAAGCATATCGATCCAGTTATGAAGTTACTTTTCTGTGTCTTTTCACAATGTCTGAAACGGTTATTGTGTCATGGTATGACGAGGATTTAAATCTGGATTTACTTCTAGTTATACCGATTATGATGAATATTGTGATAGTGAATTATGATGAATATTATGATAGTTAATTTGTTCAGGACTTTACTCAGTCAGTTGTGTATGAGTGCCCAGAATGCAAAGTTAATGAAAAGATCATATGGATTCCGTATATTGTAAAAAAGCATCATCTAAACTTGAAAAGTATGTTCTCTCATGTACATTATGATTAAGTGTGTCCCTGCTTCTACAGAGGTGCCTATGCAACCATTTATGTGATAAAGTCTCTTTATAAACCTCTGTAGTAACAGCTTTAGTCGGTGCAATAAAAGAATGCATGAACATAGTTTTTACAGTTTAATATTTCATCAAAACTTCATATTTCATGAACAAATATCAATACACTTTCCATAACAAAAATTAAGCAATTTATCCAACATAACACATATTAAGCAAGTTGTTGATATAACAAATAACATATTGGAAGAAAACAGCTAATATTCTGCAGTTATGCAGGCAACAAACATGTAAGCTAATGCATAAGAGCCATTTTCGTTTGAGGCAGGGTATTAATATTGCTGAAGAAAAATCATAATCACAAAATAATTTTTCATCATGGCGATTTGACTATAAATGTGACTTAGAGTGTTGACATGTTTTTACCATAGCCATATAAGGAAAAATGCCTCGCCCCCTGGCCGTGTTTTTAAAACAACCGGAACCATTTACGAACTTGTCCGAGAAATCATTGGGACACATTGTTTGACCAAGTTTCATGAAGACCAGACAATAAATGTGGCCTCTAGAGTGTTAAAAAAGTTATTTATAGCTATATATAGACATATAAGAAAAAATGCCCCACCCCCTGGTGCCAATGTTTTTCAACCAACCAGAACCATTTTTGAACTTGCCCAAGATATCATAGGGACACATCTTCTGACCAAGTTTCATGATGACAAACCATACACCAGAACCATTTTTTAACTTGTCCAAGATATCATTGGGACAAATGTTCTGACCAAATTTCATGAAGATTTGACAATTTATGTGGTCTCTAAAAGTGATAACAAGGCAAATGTTGACGCCCCACAACACACTGCGCATGGCAGACAAAAGGTGATCACAAAAGCTCACCACTGGCACACTGTGCTTAGGTGAGCTAATTGGCAAAAAGATAATCACTAAAAATGTGTTCACACAAAAAATGGTCCTGAGCAACTTCCTAACATTGAACATACATACACAATAGTGTGTCCTGCTTCATTTACATACTTTCATACTTGATCTGAATGTAAACAGAGCATTTCCAGGTCTCTTGCGTGCATATGGACACTATATAATGGCTTTGGATCACTTCCTTAAGTATGTAACACTCAACCCTGATAGGTACATTGATCTCAACTTGGCAGACTCCAACGGCAGCTGAGCCTGGTTCGGTTGTTGACGATGACAAACCACACTTAGTTGCTTTGTCTTCATACAATGCGATGTTGAGAGAAGTATCGTCCTCAGTTCTCAGTTATGGATTCATCCTCATTGAGCAGGAGACGATCGACAAGTGCTGTTCGGGATGATTCATCAAGTAAATGTCGAGATCGCTTTTGCACCCCATCACTCAGTCGCTCCCTCCTGGGCCTGGCCAAACTGAAAATACCAATGAGCATGGCAGATGAGCACCAAATCATATGATATTTATTATATGCTATTCTAAATTTAGATGAAAAATATAAATGCCTCATAAAATTTATAAAGAAGGCATATAAACATGCATTTTTTAATGTTTCCTGATGAATTCATGAATAAATTCATTGTCATATTTCAGCAAATGAACACAGAAAGACAATTAACAACAAATCCACCATTTACACCACACGATACCTGGTAATAAGTCAACATTTTGTCATGTTACCAGGTATTGTGTGGTATTAAATATAACCTGAGCTAACCCACCTTTTTAAATTACTTTACTTTATTATAAATTGATCAACAAGAACCATTAGGATTAATATTAAATTCTTATCTAATAATTACACGACTAAATTTATAAATTTAATCATATATTTAATGATTATTTAATTTAAACCTTCCTCAACTTATAAAAACAGAAGCACTTTTTAATTAAGCACATTCATCAACGGTTTAACTACAGAAAATAAACAAACTATTATTTATAGGAATTTACACAAAGTAATATTGCGAATGAGTATGATGCCTAATTATACATGATTATTATAAAAAGTTGATTGAATTTGGGAGGGCTAATGATATGATCCATAGAACATGCTGTCACCATATCTGGCACCATACTGTCTCTGCCATAATAAATTTGAGAACTATCTACTGATAATGCATATTTCACCCATATAGCCATAAACTAGATGACTGAATTGGCAGTTCTGTATGGAATATTACATAACATTAGTAACTAGGGTCAATTTTTACATCTGCCTTGGAAGGTTTTTATGGATATTTGGGAAAGCTAAGAAAGGAATAAAGGAATCCCTAACTGTGTGCACTTAAATTTAATCAAGATAATTTAATTACAGAGATATGCTAAGTTTTATTGTTTTTGAAATCAATAATAATGAGGCATTTAACCATATTCATATTATAATGAAATTTCTTTATTGTAAATTAACATCCACAGGTTGAAATTGAGCTTTAATTCTATTCAATACTGTCAACTGTCATCAGAATGCTTGAAATCAAAATTTTCCAATAATCTTTCTCCTCGAATTGCCAGCATGAGTCCATTTCTTTGTAACAAATTTATTTTTTATTCATTTTTGTATAATTTCAATCATATTGGGATATAATTATTTTAAAATAAAAAGCAATTTTAACACAGTCTTTAAGCTTTGTTGCAGAAAATCAAAAGGGCTGAATCAAAATGTCTGAAAAACTGGGTCAATTAAAAATTGCACAATTCCATTATTTAAAGGAATATCACAATGAAATTATGGGCAGCCATAAAACTAAATCTGCACTGTAAAATAATTAAGTTTATGTTACAGGCCATAGTATATGTTTTAAGTTTTAGTGATTACAACTATGAAGGAGTTGAACGGAAACTTTTTATGGATTAAAACATTCACCTGCAAAATGGGGTGTATAAAATATGGTGTAACTTTCTTAAGCAAAGAAATATCACTATGAAACTGAGGAGCTAAATAAAGTTCAATCAGCACTGTAGAAAAATATCAGTTATTATATGAAGCAATGCACCCCTTTTTAGCTTTGGTAACTCAAAATATAAAGTTTTTTTGCGGAAAATCGAAACGGCTGTATGCAAATATCTGAAAAACAGGATAAATTACCACTTGCAGAATTTCATTATTTAACGGAATGTCAAAATGAAAATTTGGGCAGACATAAAACTCAATTGGCATGCCAAAAAAATGATACCATATTTGATGCGATCAATAGTTTATATTTGACGTTTTAGTCGCTGCAACTATGAAATGTTTGGATTGAAACAATTTTTGGCTTAAAGAAGTCACCTGCAAAGTGGGGTAAATAAAATATGTTGTAATTTTCTTATTCAAAAGAATATCACACTGAAAATGTGGGACTATATAATTTACAATTAGCACTCTTTAAAAATATAAGTTATGATATCTTGCAATGGACCCTTTTTTAGCTTTGGTCACTCAAAATATGCAAGGTTGTTGCGGAAAATCAAAACGACTGAATGCAAATACCTGAAAAACAGGACAAATTAAAACTTGGATAATTTCATTATTAAAAGGAATATCAAAATGAAAATAAGGGCAGCCTTAAAACTCAGTTTGCACTTTAAAATGATACCATTGATGATATGATCCATAGAACATGTTGTCAGTTTTAGTCGTTATAACTATGAAGAGTTTGGATTAAAACAATTTTTGGCTTATAGCATGCACCGACAAAATGGGGAAAATTTAATTTGGTGTCAATTTCTTATTCAAAGGCATATCACAATGAAAATATGTGACTTAATAAATTACAATTAGGACTTTAGAAAAATGTAAGTTATGATATGATGCAATGCACCCTTTTTTAGCTTTGGTCACTGGAAATATGCATGTTTTTTATGGAAAACCAAAAATGCTGAAAGCAAGTATGTGAAAAATAGGGTAAAATTAAAACTTGCACAACTTCATTATTGAAAGGAATATCAAAATGAAAATAAGGGCAGCCTTAAAACTCAGTCTGCACTTTAAAATGATACCATTGATGATATGATCCATAGAACACGGTGTCAGTTTTAGTCGTTAAAACTATGAAGAGTTTGGATTAAAATAAATTTTGGCTTATCGCATGCACCAACAAAATGGGGAAAATTTAATTTGGTGTCAATTTCTTATTCAAAGGCATATCACAATGAAAATATGTGACTTAATAAATTACAATTAGCACTTTAAAAAAATGTAAGTTATGATATGATGCAATGCACCCTTTTTTAGCTTTGGTCACGCAAAATATGCAATGTTTTGCGGAAAATCAAAACGACTGAATGCAAATACCTGAAAAACAGGACAAATTAAAACTTGGATAATTTCATTATTAAAAGGAATATCAAAATGAAAATAAGGGCAGCCTTAAAACTCAGTCTGCACTTTAAAATGATACCATTGATGATATGATCCATAGAATACGTTGTCAGTTTTAGTCGTTAAAACTATGAAGAGTTTGGATTTAAACAATTTTTGGCTTATAGCATGCACCAACAAAATGGGGAAAATTTTATTTGGTGTCAATTTCTTATTCAAAGGCATATCACAATGAAAATATGTGACTTAATAAATTACAATAAGCACTTTGAAAAAATATAAGTTATGATATGATGCAATGCACCCTTTTTTAGCTTTGGTCACTGGAAATATGCATGTTTTTTTATGGAAAACCAAAAATGCTGAAAGCAAGTATGTAGAAAATAGGGTAAAATTAAAACTTGCACAACTTCATTATTTAATGGAATATCACACTGAAAATATGGGCAGACATAAAACCCAATCAGCACTTTAAAATGAAACCATATATGATGTGATCCGTAGTTTATATTCGAAGTTTTATTCGCTAAAACTATGAGGAGTTTAAATAGAAAATCAAATGCATCGGCAAAATGGGGTAAATAAAATCTGGTGTAATTTTATTATCTAACAGAATATCACTATAAAAAGGTGTGAATTCATTAAACCGAATCAGTACTTTAATACAAAAATCAAATTTAATAATATTTAGGTCATATTTTCTTAGTTAAATGTGTCACAAGTTTACTGCAATTGGAGCAAAACGTGTGTTTACCGAGAATAGCGTAAAAATGCAGTAATGTTCGTAACGATTCTTACCGTAACCTCCAATGATGTCCCTTGTTTACTGAACTGGTCTGGTGAAAACATTATCCAGCAATTTAAAAATAACATATTCGGTCAATGTCAACAAAGAACTCGCTCTAAATTCGCTCTTTAGTTTGTAGCTTTGACCCGCTTTGCAAACAAAATGGCGTCGTCTGTATTTTTCTTCAAGTCTCGCGAAATCCCGTAACGGGTGAGAACTCGGCACGCTTTATTATATAAAATGGGTGACTTTCCAGTCTCTGTTATCTACGTCTCTGTCTCAACGTAACGAAAACTAGCCCCCTTTATCATTCGTTTAATTGAACGCCATCTATGATGACGTCCAATACATCACTCATTCCATAAAAGGAAAAATGCCCCGTCCCCTGGTGGCAATTTTTTTTAAACCAACTGGAACAATTTTCAAACTCGTCCAAGATATCATTAGGACAAATCTTCTGACCAAGTTTCATGAAGATCAGACAATAAATATTGTCTCTAGAGTGTCAACAATGATTACTACAGTATAGCCATATTTAGCTATATATAAAAAATGCCCCGCCTGCTGGCGGCGATGTTTTTTTCAAGCAATTGGAACCATTTTGGCCTCTAGAGTGATAAAAATGTATTATTAAAGTCATTTAAGGAAAAATACCCCTCCTCCTGGCGGCCATGTGTTTCAACCAACCGGAACCATATTCGAACTCATCAAAGTTATCATTGGCACAAATCTTCTGACCATTTTTTTTAAAGATCGGACAATAAGTGTGACCTCTAGTGTGCTAACAAGGCAAATGGTAACGACGCACGACGAACAAAAGGCGATCACACAAGCTCACCATGAGCACATTGTTTGTGCTCAGGTGAGCTAAAACACAACACTAAAATATATACAAAGTTTTTTGTAAATCAAATACATATTTTATTTATCTTGCGATAAAATAGCACTGGTAATAAAGCGATGAATAGGTTTGGATACATTATAATATATACGATGGCAAGGGTAGAAAAAAATATGTGCAGCGACACTTACCCGGAATATGAATGGCCAACGGAATGTTACTTTAATAATGGCCTGGCAGCACAATTATTTGCAATACTAATTACAAGGAATGTGAATGACTCACTGAAAGTCGCTTTACTATGTCTAGGTAGCTGAAGAAAAGATGGGCAGCAACTCTTACCCGTAATGTGAATGGCTCATTGAATGTCACTCGACTATGTCCAGGGAGATGAAGAGAAATATATGCAGTTTCTTCTTTTAAAGCATTGAAGAGAATTCTGCAAGCTATACTGAAATGTATTCGTAAATAGAAAAAATGTTATAATTTTGTATATCATAAAAAGTTTGGATCAAGCAATGTTGTTCTTAATATTGAATCTCAATAATAAAATGAGCTTGTATTATTACTTGTATATTGTTACATAAACATTTATTTTTCTTCCTTGATGAGGTTTCTGTGATGGGTTTCATCATACGAACTAAATCTCATGTCGACCAATTTGAAGAAATGTTAAAAATACATGTGCCTATGCATGCCTTTTCAATTGAGACTTGCATGCAAAGAAGGAAGAAAAATGACACACATTTACACGAAGAATACAGGCATATGAATATGTGTTCAATTCTCATGAGATTGCTTGATATTGGAAATCTCTGTTTTTTGTTTATTTGGCCATTGACTGTGATTTGTGATATACAATCCGTTTTCCTAGTTTATAGGAACCTAGTTCTTAAGCATGACATCCAGTCTCTATATATACTTGTAACTTCTGACATGTTGTTTGAAAATCATTTACTGACAAGGATATGCTCCCGACCATGTTGTAATCTTAATTAAATCGTTATATGATACCTTGAATTTTGACTTTCTTACAATGGCTGTCAGTAAGACCAATTGACCCATGCTAAGAACATTTACCGTCCTTACAATAGGTTTTCATTTCCTATATTGTAAGGTTCATGTTGAAGTGCGGACCTGAATCTTTGTGTGTGACGCTCTGTCACCAAATACATGTCACGAATATACACATTTTAGATCACTCACAAAAGTTGCGCTGCATACACAGTTTTAGGGCTTTACTTTACATCTTACATTTAAACTTAAATGTCTCCTTAATGCTGATTTCTGGATTAGGGGTACTAGTTTGTGTATGCATCCCTGCGTTGTTGTCTTGACAAGATATTTAAAAATTAGGAATGCTAAAATATGCTCTTGCGATAGTAACCGTTAACCTTAGGCGAAGTTTGTGGATGCAGCAGTTTATCACACAATTCTCATCTCCTGCCGTGTAATTCTATTTGCAAATCCATTTTACTGCTGGAAAAAGTTACGTTCTGCACATATGTAAAAAAAACGGCTGACCCAAATCATACATTACAATTGATCGTTTAGTGAATCAACATTATTGGCAGTCCTTTAGGAAACGGAAACTTATTTAAAAACACATAAAATTGGTTTCAACAGGAGTATTGATTGTAGTTTTTACGTAACCCAATAGTAGTTTGTCACAGGAACGTACACAGAACATTATTCCAAGTTTGGTTATTTTTCACTACACATCTAAATGGAACGTACAAACAGAAAGTGAAGGTTAGGGTCAAACACAGATAACAAAAATTTCTGCCATATGCTCTCTATTATCAGATGAACAAAAACACAACAAGTGTTTTCTTTAAAATCAAGTCTGTATACATATCAGGACCAATAATTTAAAGTACCGGTTTCCATCATAGGAGGAATTGCAGTGAGAAGTGTTCTTGTAGAAGTGACAGATTTGGTTGCCAACAGTGAGACTATTGTTAGCTTCTTTGTACGAGGTTGGCAGATTGACACCGTCAATGTCCAAACAAATGCTGGCGTTCATATGGGAAGACATAGGGTACACCTGATGGATACAGATGTGCAACCATTTATAAACTTAGACATAATTAAATGATTTACCGTTTCAATATCACAAAATTCCGCTCTTGTTAGTCATAATACAAACATAATACAACGTAAATTAAGTCCACACAAATCCTGCGCATTTATAGTCCTGTTGTTATTATTGATACTAAGACTATACCTTGTTTATTGTCGGTTCTGGGCACTGAGCTGGTCTCTGACACTGACCGGCCAAGCCCACATGGCGGCACTGGTCATTACACCACCGACACCGGTAGTACGGCTCGTACACACTTAGACTCTCACACTGCTTACAGTTGTTAGAGCCAATCAGCTCCTCACATCGGTAAAAAACCACTAGGGTACAGATCTCAAATTTTGATGTATGAATTAAAGTCATTTTTATCAATGGTATCAAGTAAACTCAAACTTCATATTCTGACATCGAAAAAAAAATTGGATATAGTTAGTTCGGGTCTTGCACTTGTTTGAGTTTTAATGAAATAAAAAGTTTACAGAAGAAAGAATGCATGCTTCAACAATGGTCATATTGCGATATTTGTTTGACACAATTTGTGAATACCTTCCATGGCAATGCCTTCTAGTTTCACAGAATTCAATGTGACACTAAGGCGATAAGCTTTAGGGTGAATTCCTGGATTCAATATTATCTGGAATGTATCAAAGATTGAGGAAAGTGGTTAATAACTGTTTTTTCCACATGGGCTTAATAAACTTGTTTTTATTAAAGAGCTGTCTGTATGAAAACAGAGGATTATAACAGTTTAAAGTAACTTTTAACATTTCAAGTATGATAAGATTAAAAATAAAATTTAAAAAGAACATAATATTCAATATGCCATCTCTATTTACTAAGATCGGCAGGAGTTTAATTTGATTCGCATAGCCTAAAAATATTTTTTATTATAAAACATTTATTTTTAATTCAACCATTACCGTACTTAAAGTTTTGCCAATTTCATTTTGATCCCCAGAGTTATATTCCAATACAGTATTTTATGCTAGTAAATATAACTAGTTTAAAGCATGAAGCAATGAACTGTGATATGTCGCATCAATACAAAAGAGGTACTTTAAGTCGCATGCATTGCTATCACAAACTACCTGGTTGATGGTGCAATCTATGTGTGTAGAGCTGTGGAATGTGGCTGGAAACATGTGAACATCTAAAGGTGTCCATATGCTGCAGTTGTAGTTTGTACCATTCCTGGGCTGGATAACAGAACGTCGAAATTGAAACAATAAAAACTTAGAAATAACATGCCTATTTTAGTACATTTGATTCAACACGTGTTTATCGTATGATTGTCCCCTGTTGAAACTTTTTCATATATTCTTCTCCTTGCTTTGTTGTGCCTAACGCTTACAAAACTAAAACAAACATTGGTCAGACACGATCAAAGCAAGTAGCATTATAGTTGATCGTAATCCTCTTTTTCCAAACCATAATAAAATAGTTTCACTTATTTAATCCTTGCAAAAATTAGCTTAATGAGGTACTTTACAACATAGGATGGTGTTACTGCAAAAACAACAACAATTTATAGTTTATCACTTACGTGACGTATACCCCTGCATCGATTTGCCAGCGATTTGTAAATGCAAATAACTCAGGGTTGTCTGGATTATTAAGGGATGAAAACAAATGTCTTGCACGTCTAGTCTTCGTGCTCATTACAAGTTTGAAGATGTGGAATACAAGCTTGAGAAATATTGAAATAGACCTGACAGAAACGTATAACATTTATTCAGATAAACCACCATGCCGACATGCCAACAGAGTGACTCTGATATATCTAATCCTTTTTTCCCTAAAGCCTTATTAAACTTATAACTCTTACGCGATACCAAATAAATGGCATAAAGCGAATTATTAAAGGTATTGATAGCATTCCTTCTGCTCTGCTAAACACAATAAATCAAACACTATTATAGAATACCTGAATGAAATTGTCCCCAGTCACTCGCACTTGATACAGTTGTTGCACAGACAGGTACAAGGTTGACGTGCTGCTATATGTCACACTATCATTCACTACAGTGTAGTTGCTAACCCGCGGACAGTTGGTTGCCTGAACATTGTTAAAACAAACAAGTGTGTTGTAAAAGCACGTTATTTATAACCATGCTTATATACATATAACAACACTATTTATGATAACAAAAAACACAAAATTGCATTATATACCATAGCGAAATAATGAAGCTACAATAATAATAATAATAATAAAATTAATACAACATTGAATTGTAAAAGAAGTTAACGGCACTATCTTCATTGTTCAAACAGTATGATTGCTATGTTATTTTTTTTTAAATGCCTTTTTTCTTTCGTTTTTTATGTTTGTGCAGTACCTTTTTAGATTTAACTGACAATAACGACCCAGTTATCATGACTTTAGACTCAAACTTGCTTGGATTCAAAACTTATTTAAGTTTGAATCCGTAGTTGTTAATAACAATACAATTGTGAAACTCAAGAACTAACACTTTTAAAAAGTTTTTAAAACATATCATTCAGTAGGATACTATCAAAGACATTCATATTGTTTACGATTTATCTTTTAAATTGCTATTGACCAGTTACGGTACTGTTCATCACGATTGTCTTATTGATTCCTCAGCCCACCACCTACCACCGAGTCCAACGGATTGCACGGGTCTTCTCTTTCAACACACTTTCCCTGTAGATTGCACCATCGACAATTGACTGTGCATTTCGCGCAGCTTAAATAAATCAGAAAAAATAGTGAGAGCTGATAAATCAATAAAAACAACATTCAAAATTGTAGAACAATTCTGCAATACATTACGACAGTACTTGTGAAATAGGTCTGCTCACGACTTAAATCTTACTTGTCAAGATGAGTAATTGTTTATAGATTGGTGTTAACATTTCATGTCCATGGGACTTTTTTCCTTTGATATTTTAATCTTAAAATACGCATGAAAATAATTATATGTAAAATAACGGTTTCCATGGTAGAACCCATTTGACATTAAGCGTTTATCTCAAGATCAAAAGAAAGTAGTCTTTTGGCCCTTTTAAAGATATCTTGCCTACCAACTGTCCAACTTGCTTGTAGATCACATAATCTAGATATTGTGTGTAAACAAAAGGCGTTTTGACACACCAACCAAACAACGGGCAAACAATTGAAGCCCCACATCTTTGAATGGGGAGGGGTTAAAAAGCGACTTTATTTTATAACAGTAAGTATGCCTTCTAATGGTAAAGGTGTTTTTTGTTTTCATTTGATTGCTCGAATAGTATTTTATAAAGTATATCAAGACTACATTTAGTTGGGGTGACTTAATAGATAAGGTGTCCGCCAAGCAATCAGGAGGTCACTCGTTCGATTGTAACATTCCTTAGATCTCCCTAAAATTAATGATTCTACCCAGGTAACAGACTAAAGATCATTTCATAAGCCTTCATGATTATGTACTTAATTCAGAAAAATATTATTTTAATTGTTTACCTTTTGAAGTAATTACAATTGTAGACTGTAAAGTTTCCTTCCATGACGGGTAGACTTGATACATTTGTGAGCAGTTGTACTGTTATGCTACTGTCACCTATTATAAAATTCGACCGTTTTTTACATTCAATATTTGCATATTGTGTATTCAATGTAGAGTAAATGAGACTTTAAATGAAAGAAATATGGATAAAATATCATTGTTAATTATATTAATAAGGTACATACATCTTACACAAATCTAAATATTAGAAACTCAAAATGTGCAATACTTTTTCCAGTTGATTGATGTATTAGAAAATCATATTTTCATGGCATTAGCCATATGAATATTTTTATCTATTATTTACAAGATTAAAGCTCTTTGAATGCTAAACTGAGACCATAATAACTTTATCAGAATGTTCACTTAAATATTGTTATCCCTTTGCCTTGCAGTTTCAGGTGACACGGCATGTTGCTTTTTAAGAATATGATGATAAGACAAAAGACCACATGGCTTCGCCGATTTCTTTGTTGTTAATATTTTATTCTCGAATCATCACATTCAACACAAGTAACACACATACACAGATCATATATATTTTCAGATAATGTGTAACTAAAAACGATGGAGTACGGCAAAATAGGGTTGACAGAAGAGGGTTTTTCACAAACATATTGGGAAAAAAAGAGGAATAACGAGAAAAAAGGGCATAAAAAAACTAGCCCCCCCCCCCCCGTTTTATTGTATATAAGCTAAAAAATATGACAATTTGTGTCAATCGTCATGCAACAAAAGTCACATAAATTTGAGGGTTTAAGCCCACATTGCATTAAAAAGCTATCGTTGGGAATATTTCTCATTAGATAGGTAATCGAGTTGTTGATAACTGATATTTTCTGTTTTTAGTTTTTTTCTTTGCAATGTACTGGGATACTTTGTATTAATGTATAATATTTTAGAAATAAGTTATTTTCCAAATTATAAATTTGTTTAATTTGACCGAAAGTGTAAAAATCTCCGACTCTATAGTCATACAAATGTTCAATAAGGTCGATACCTATTTCATGCCATTTTTTTGTAGAACAAAAGACCAGTGCGTGTGTGTTTAATATGTGAATTATTCCATAATTTTGTTTTCCTATATTGTCAGTATTCCTTTGGATATATAGTTTAGCCAAAGAAATTAAAATTTCTGTTAGAAATGATGATTTAATATTTAATGTTTAAATATCATTTGGCTTTATACAATTTTCAAAATGAAAAACTTAGTAGTTTTCTAAAAAATAATAGTAAAAAGCCAACAGTTTTTATTCAGTCTGGTATATAAAATGTCTGATCCAACTTGCCTTTAAACTATCTATAAAACTTTTTTTGTCAATAATTTTGAGCCCACCTCGTTTGTAATCTTGTATTATTTGTGTTTGCTTAATTTTATCAGGTTTCTCGTCCCATAGAAATTTATACATCTGTGTGTTAAGTTCTTTGATGATTTTTTCATTCGGGCCGAATGTACCTAATGGGAAATGTTTGAACAATATTCGTCAAGGACCACTGAAGAATGTTCAACACCTATTATGAAGTATTTGGGATAATTTAAGACTTGTCACTACATAGTCCTTAGATCAGAGCAAATTAAATAGAGTATCACTTCTTTGAATTCGTTTAAAGCGGCAAAGGGAAATTTGACTTATCCATTTAATTTTAAGGTAAAACGGACACACGCTCGGGTGGCAGATAATTTGCAATCACAAAGGTTCCCTAAGAGCACACCGTGCTTAAGAGAGTTTGAACAACGGTTAAACACTATATCCTGCATACCTTCTAATGCAACTAGTTGTGGATCAAAATAAGGAGATGAACATTTCACAGAGTCATCTGTAACCTGAATTGACCCTAGAACATCTTGGCGACCATGTCCTGTGGCCATGAATCTGCATGTAACATTCGATCCTGACAATTCATGTGACAATTTGAGGATGAGCTGAAATCGGGAATTTTGCAATTTTAATATTGTAACTTGTTAAAACATGCTCCATTTTGGTATTTGCACAGTAATGATATTGCAATACAAGAACAAGGTGCGCGAAAATTAAATTAGTCAATGGCCAGTAAATAGAAGCAGGACCAGCGTTAACGTCAAAAATATATAACAGCATACTTTGTTCTCTAATGTCTTATTGTGTTGTTAAGTGTTTACAATATTTAGAAACTGCAAGAAAACTAGTTTGTTTTTCGTAGATGCACACGATTTAAGAACATGAACAATTTCAGGAAACATAGGCTAGTATACCAATGGTATATATTGTATATATTTATACAATGTTTAATAAATAATCCATGTGAAAATATGTACAAAGGCATGGATTAAAGAAGTCCGTTGCAAATATCGAAAATATAATATTTAGTGTTGTTCCATTTTTAACAATGTATGTATGGGAATTAAATTTTCGTAGTCTATAAAACACATTTTGTTATGTTATGGTTTGATTACTAATAGCATGTGTAGTTAGTTTTTGAAACGATTTTGGTTAGTTAATAACATCTTAACTTTACCGGTATATCGATGCTTATGTTTACGTGATAACACAACCATTAATGTAAGAACATCATTCATTCACTGTAACTGTTTAACCTGGGCAACCTTCCTAAATATTCCATCATTTAATTGTCTTATCTAAAAAAGATATATGTTATTATCATTGATGTTTTTTTTAATCTGTGTGATGATACAACCTCTCATTGTTATTGTGGCAATGTCTAGCCAACGTAATAGCAAAGTTTAGTGTTGTGTGCTTTACTGTTCAGTTTGTTAATATTCCAAAAGCAAAAATATATATATTTGGAATCTATTACTTCCTGTGGATGTTTTGTAGAGAATTCAGGAGGTTCCACACTAGTAATATGTGGGCAACTTGATGAATTCCCTGACACCGCAATCCTGGTTGACGATTTACAGTCTTCTACAGAAGTGCATCTGTAATATAATTTAACTATGACAGTTTTTTTAAACTTCATACCAAAACTTCTGAAACTGTTGTTGGCATATAATTATTTAACTACACTTTACAAAATGAGATATACATTAATTTACACAACAACCAAAGATACTTGAATATGCATTGAAACTATTTTTCACTACACATACTTTTTTACCTTCTTACATGCAACACATATTCAGTCAAAGAATAATTCTTAACATTGTGTCATTACCAGCTAATAAATTTCTACCAATTGATGCAACTCAACATTGCAACCTTTCAATCAATACTCTCAATACATTAGTTATTCCCTCACACACCTCTACTGGAACTACTAATCTGTTATCCAACATACACCAGTTACAGTGGTAGCCCATACTCCCCATAAATCCCACAACTGTGTCTTATACCTTACCCACCTCTACTGGAACTACTAATTTGTTGCCCACCATACCACAGTTATAGTGGTAGCCCATACTGCCCTTAAATCACACGCATGTATCTTATACCTTACACACCTCTTCTGAAACTACTGTTGTCAAACATACACTAGTTACAGTTGTAGCCCATTCTCCCCATGCATCCTTAACGTGTCATTTCTGTCGTGTGCAATAGTATTTTACTCATATCACGGCAGTCTGTTTATCAACTCACACTTTTCCTGTCTTAGCTGGTTTATAAGTGCACACTATTATGCCAGTAACTACCAACTACCCTTCTAACTTATATCAGACCAACCACTACACAGGTTATGTGAACTGGTCGGAAAGTATACTCGGTAGTCCAGCGCTCAAACAACTAAGCTAGCCGGTCTAGTGAATGATTTTAATTAGGGATGTCAACGAATATCCGAATATCCGAATATTCGGTCCCGGACCGAATATTCGGATACTGTTTTCCGAATCGAATATTCGGAAGAAAAAATAAAAAATCGAGTAATTTCAAAGACTTTATATTCGTAAAATTTGCTTCAAACATTGTCAAAAAAGTTGTTCCTCGTGTCATAATGTTTATTCCGGTAGGCGCGTTAATGCGTCGCTATGGTGATGACAGTATACCGGTCATAAATCCCGCTAACAAAGCCAGACACTTTGTGTCAAAATTATGATAGGTGCAAATCGTGTCGGCAATCAAAACATCGACCTGCACTTGATCCAATGACTCGAATTACATTTAAAATCATCAAAGATTAAATGAGTAAAGGAAAAGCCAACTTTGTGTAAAAACAAATGAGACCGTATGGAAATTAAAACACCGACCCGTATTGATCTAATAACTCGAATTACATTTAAAATGATCAAAGATTAATTGAGTAAAGAAAGAGCCGACTTGGTGTGAAAAACAAACCAGATCGTATGGTTATAATCACGTTGTCCAATCAAAAAAGCTTTTAGAAAATAATTTACTCAACCTCTAATGAGTATTTGCGTATCGTATGGTCCAAACATTAATTAATTACTCAATATTCAATCAGGTATTATACTTAAAGAAATGTTTTTGGTATTTCACCCTCATTTAATTGAAAATATAATAATTGCTACACGCATAAAGTAAATATCTGTCCAAGCAAAATGCCACCTACGCCTTTCGCTGCTTGGACGTATTTCACGACGTCATCCGATAAGAAGTCGCCGATCCAAGTGTCTTTTAAACGTGGCAACGTGTTGTGTCTATGTACATACTAAGTAATTCGTTTAAGTTCAGCTTTAATTATATGTAGATCTAACTGTTTTGTCATGTAATATGTTGTCGTCATGTAATATTATGTTTCTCGTTCTATTGTTGATGTACGATATTAATAGTTTAAAAACAGTTTTTGTCATTCAATTTTAACCATAAAAAGTAATCAACAACATCAGCTTCGAATTAACGACGGAAACGCTGTGTCAATATTTAAACACTTCCGGTGAACTTCCGGTAAAAACGAAAGTAGAATTCATGGAGTAATGGTACGGTAAACAAAGTTGACTTTTTTCTAACAGATGTTGACCGAATATCCGAATATTCGTTCGGAAGGGTGACCGAATATTCGAATACCGAAATCGGTATTCGTTGCCATCCCTAATTTTAATCCATTTCTAATATTCAGTAGAACTACTAACCTGTTCTCCAAAATACACCAGCCACAGTATATGTCCATACATTTTATGCACGCATCGCACGTTTCGTAACTTGCACACATCTCCACTGGAACTTTAGCCAACTAATGAAATACAAAGTAATTGTTTCTACAACTGCAAACATATTCTTTATCATTACATAAGTTTGCATATAGCATCAGCATTATAAGAAAAATATCTTAATGATGGGCTTTTATATTTATTTTAGTGTTTAGTATGACACTACTTATGAAACTTGTAGCTACCCTGTTTTCTGTCAGAACGTACACAAACTTGCCACTGACAACCATGTCTGGCCTCACCGGGTAACCTCGCTCCACTAGGTACCTAAACTGCAACTTCTTGCTCCGTGGGGCAAGAAGGGCCTGTAAAGAAAATACCACCTCTAGAATAAAGTTTTAAATGGGATTTCAATTTGATTTTTTAATGTAAATGTGTGAAATTTACTAGAAAATATGTATCGTCTCTCCGTCAAGTTCAGTTCTTTTTTGTAGATTGCAAACAACGTGTTACATATAGAAGTTAAGTGTCTAAAAACTCCACAAACTTGAAATAATTGCAAATGTATTGTTGATTAAAAAACGCGCATGTTTGACATTCTTTACTGGAAATATTTCGCAATGGAATAATATGATTAAGAACCATCAAAAACCAACCAAGGTCTCTCAAATAAACGGCTAAGAGAACATTAAAAAAACAACGTTGCCTTAATTGCATAGGTGCGAAACACGTAGCCATAATCTGTTTGTGTGTGTTTATACATTTTCTTTCAGTTTCATTTATTATTTTATGTTCTGTATTGGATATATGTATATGGTCTTTGTCAGTCACAATATTTAACTTGATGTATCTACTAAAACGTCAGTTTTAAGCGTATTTTCACATCTTACAATAAACATATACATTTGTTTGTAAATACCATGAGTCATTGTTAGATTAATAAGTGAAAATAGGTATTTGCCTGACTTACATAAAAACTTCAATTCAATAAATCATTTTATTGGATGAGTGTCTACACAAATATTGTACGATTTAATTCCCTTTATTATGGTATGATTTAAACACTATTTGCAATGGCAAAAACACCTATTGCGATAAATTGCGAGTGATATCTGCTGCAATTTCACAATGATTATGCATGTGAATAGTTTGCTTTGTACAAGAATAACTTAAAGCCACTATTTTTTTATTAAGTGTTCATGTCTCAAAATGAAGCATTATGTTGCCAGTTAATCATTATGCATGAATGGTTTCTTCCCTATAAAACATGGAATGTAATCAAGTATTTTTCGCGTATTAATAGTTTTGCTTATTGTACTTTGATTTAAAAAAAACATATTGTTTTGAATATTTAAATAACAGGAGTGGTGATACAATATTTACCATTTCCCGAGAGTTGCCTATGATAATCACAATTCGACCGACGAACAATGTTTTACTTTAAACAAGAAACAACTCTGGGGCGCGCTCATCAACATTGATTTTATATACATTTTAAGATTTGCCAACCGATTTGTTTGCTTGAACGGAAGTTTCTATTTTCATGAATAACATTTACACTGTGTAGCGTTAATTATTTCAGACCGTAAAAACCGGATCGGGATATTTAACGTTTTAGCGTCATGGTTTATTAATATTATGCACGGATTGGTATGCATAAATTTAACATGGGTCGCATGTGCTACCATTTATGTTATTAAACTTCACGTCCACTCTCTGTTTATTGTTGTCCACATTATTTACAAACAAATCAGTTTAATTATATACATGAATAATGAAACTCCATAAACAAATTATCTGAGCAAAAATTGTTTTAAACACCCGCTTGTCTTGTATTTAAGACAAGTGACCAACTGCTTAAAAAATACAGGACGATACAAAAACGCAACGTAAAACATAAAAAAATTATTAACACTTGGAATAAATGTTACGGTAAATGGAAAAGATACGTGCATGAGGAACAAATCCAAAATAAAACTTACGTCCTGACATATTCAGCAGATTAAAATCGTTTTTATGCCCGGCTAATTCGCATAGTTTGCATGAAACGAAAATGGAGCAGTTTTGCGAATTGAAAATAATTCATGTTATAGCTTTCTTAAGGAGTGTGGAAGTCATTTATAATCCGACTCTAAAATCATGACAAGTAAAATAAAACTACTCTAAGCAAATAACTCCCCTTATTGTTAACAGTGTTTTACGATTAAGCAGCCAAATTTCTGTATAGATGTAAAAGGTTTTTAAATCAACTTTGGCACACATTAATCACAGCTTGATAAGAATCACTCACGTTTCACGAAATTATTCTATGGATGTGTGTTTCAAAGTTTTTAAGTATCTTCAGCGCTTAAGTCAGCATCATCTGTGGTCCGCGAGTGCATTCCAGCACTCCTACCTAATTAATTGACTAGACTCTTTTAAGTTGGGACAAACGTTGAATGAAAGCTGCAATTTTCAGCTATTTCAAGTTTTGTCTGAAAGTTTTCAATTGTGTATTGGTAATTTGTTATGTAAGAAATCAATCGTAACCGAAGAAAACGTCTCTGCAAGGTATTGTGACGACCAATCAACCGTCCAGGCTTCCAGGGTCGGGCCATTAACCCAGGTCGCCTCGGCGAGAAGGGCCTTTTCCAACCACTGTGCTAACCGGTTAGCCTCACATTTTACACTGAATACTGTTTTATATAATCGTAAAGTAAATTTTGTAAAGAAAAGTTTAAATTAGTTCATGTTATTTCATGTCGCAATGAACATATATGATATATTATAATTTAAAGTTATCATATTTGCCAATACAATAGGTTGATATCGATTATAAAATTATTCAATGAAGATCGTTTTTCATGAAAAATACGAATTCGGTAAATGTGTAATACTCGTATAGTAATCAATTATCGGGTATTTTAATAAAGATCGGGCACATGACATAAAACTTAATTATTCATGAAACACCAAAATATTTATTAATAATATTAACACATTAAAGCAATTTCGTTTTAATACATAGTCTCAGTCTACGTACCGATTTTTTTTAATCTTAGCAGCACATTTGAGATCCGATAAATTGAAAACTAAGTCAACCTATGCACAATTTAGTATGAGGATTTTAGTTTCATTCTCTCGTAATATATCTATGTACTGCATACTTTTTATTTTAAGTGTATCTGTGAAATATTTTACATACAATTTCCAACAACGGGTTGTGTTTATTTTTCGAATATAAAATTATGTCACTTGACTTAAATGAATATTTACATGTAGTTATAATGAGATTTTTTTTTATTAAATTTGTTATATAAACATGTATGAATTATTTGGTCTAAATACTAACAAAGTGTACTAAAAATATTCTAATATTTCAAAAAATAGTAAAACGGATTCGCGGAAATCTGCAAGGCTTCGGCAAAATCATACGCCTGTTGTAGTACGTCAAACATTGACCATTATTTTCTTTACCTTAAACATTAAACTCTAAGTAAAATAAAAGTTTTTACCTTTAAAATCATTCCATTTGCAGTCCCAATGACGACCTGGATCGTTGCAGATTCCATAGTTTCCATAGCTGCCAAAGCAGTTATCGTTGTGTCACTGTATTCCAAAATGGGACCTATTGAAAGAGCCACGTCTCCAATGAAATCTTTAAATTTCGGCAATGAAACTTCTGGACACAGGAGATAATCCATACCACCGTTCAAGACGCTGTCATTCTGGGACTAAATATAAAGCAGTGTTAACATGATTAATAAAACATGAATTTTGATTTCAAATACAGAGGAATGCACTTCTCAGTTTTTGAAATTATAATTTGTTTGCAATGCATATTCCCAGTTTATATATTTTCAGAAACATGCTAAGTAATGGATATACTTGTGAAGTTACTGAATGCGGCACTGCCCTTAATTCGCAGACCCATTACAATTAGCATTTTAAAACATGCGAATACTTGTTTGTTTGTCTTGATCAATCAAATAAGTTCATTTAAAAATGACACTTTTATTTATCGATCAGGCAATTTTTTTTAATTAATGTATTCCTTGTTTAGTATATGTGACCCCTTTTTAGCTCTTCTGTTTTTTTTAAAAAAAGAGCTATTGTCATCACCTTGGCGTCGGTGTCGGCGTCAGCGTCGGCGTCCGGTTAAGTTTTGTGTTTAGGTCCACTTTTCTCAAAAAGTATCAAAGCTATTGCATTCAAACTTGGTACACTTACTTTCTATCATGAGGGGACTGGGCAGGCAAAGTTAGATAACTCTGGCGTGCATTTTGACAGAATTATGTGCCCTTTTTTATACTTAGAAAATTGAAAATTTGGTTAAGTTTTGTGTTTAGGTCCACTTTTCTCATAAAGCATCAAAGCTATTGCATTCAAACTTGGTACACTTACTTACTTTTATGAGGGGACTGGGCAGGCAAAGTTAGATAACTCTGGCGTGCATTTTGACAGAATTATGTGCCCTTTTTATACTTAGAAAATTGAAAATTTGGTTAAGTTTTGTGTTTAGATCCACTTCATTCCTAAAGTATCAAAACTATTACTTTCATACTTGCTACACGACACTTACTTACTATAATAAGGGGACTGTGCAGGCAAAGTTATGTAACTCTGACTGGCATTTTGACAGAATTATGGCCCCTTTATACTTAGAAAATTGAAATTTTCGTAAAGTTTTGTGTTTTAGGCCGCTTTACTCCGAAAGTATCTTAGCTATTGCTTTCACACTTGGAACACTCACATACTATCATAAGGGGACTGTACGGAACAAGTTGCATAAATCTGGTTGTCATTTTGACGGAATTATGGCCCTTTTTTGACTTAGTAACTTTGAATATACGGTTAAATTTTGTGTTTACATCCACTTTACTTATAAAGTATCAAGGCTATTGCTTTCAAACTTCAAATACTTGCATACTATCATGAGGGTAATGTACCTGGCAAGTTGAATTTAACTTTGACCTTTGAATGACTTTGACTCACAAGGTCAAATAATTAAATTTTGCAAAAATTGCCATGACTTCGTTATTTATGATCAGATTTGATTAATACTTTGACAAAACAACTCTTACATGACATACTACAATAGACTCCACCCAAACCATCCCCCATGCCCCCCCGAATACCCCCCCCCCCCCCAAAAAAAAAAAAAAAATATTTATTTTTCATTTTTTTTTTAAAGATTATCTTATAAATGACCCCCCCCCCTATTGTTTGGGGAAAACATGGTTAAAAAACAAAAATATTTATTTTTATTATTTAATTTTGAAAGACCGCCCAACTATCCCACCCAAGAACCCCCCCCCCCCCAAAAAAAAAAAATCATTTTGTTTTTGCATTTTTAATTTTTTATTTTTGGATGATAATGTAATAAATGACCACACCCCCACTCTTTACACCCCTCTCCACCCCACCCATCCATCTTTTTATTGAATTATTGAGATAGTTTCTTCACCTTTAAAAAGAAAAATAGATGAGCGGTCTGCACCCGAAAGGCGGTGCTCTTGTTAAAAAAAATTCATGGCATGTGGGAAACCTATGTTTAATCTCCCTCCAAGATACCAAGTTCTTATTTTTACGAAGAAATGGACTCGACAGCCTTACAGCGTAAGGCTATCGAGTTTAAACTAAATAACAAAATTTTAAGAAAAACAGAAAAGGGGTCATGTATTTTCATGAATCAATATGCAGAGTCACACAAATACATTTCTATTCACTTAATGAAACAAAAGCCGTCTCAAGTACAGTGCGCTCATCTAATCGTCCACCTTATTGGTACAATGTACATTTTCTGTCAGTGTCCTTTAAAAGACTGAAAAAGCATTTGAAGATTGAATTGTAGCAGCTAAGGGAAAACTGTTATCTTCAGCCTGAGTTTTTTTCAGAATTCCGTTAATTGAATATGGAGGGTTGAAAGTACATTGTATGTGTTTAAAAAGAAGCATACAGTGTCAATAACTGGATCAAATTAAAAATTGAAGGTATGCTATATACAAACGTTTAGGTCATCGACGAATTGTTTTTTCGACTTATACTTGGAAATTTTGCACTCTTGGAGCAAACACTTGTTTTATGCCTTATTCAAATGTGTCGTTTTTGAAATTTTTGATCATATTGCAAAGGGCAAATGTAGTTTACCATTCGAACATAAATCAAAACAGGCTAATAAAAGCGAATTAATATCGTAAATAAAGTCCATCAACCATCGATCAATGAAAAAAGGCTTAAACCAGTAAGAGACATGAACGTACCAAATGTAAAACAGTTGCAAAAAGGACCCAAACAAAAACGAGTTATTGCCAGCAATAAGTATGTTATAGCCATTTAATGATAGAACATAGCAAATACAAAATATTTTGAACTTGTTGTTTCTGAAAAAACACTTTTTAAGTTATCTTGATCAATTAGAGTATTCTAACAAGAGGGTAAACATTCCATTGTTCGCGGAACTAAATACTGCAAATGCCATATACACGGAGAATACAATCTGAAAATGTGTTTCAAATGTATTGCGAATTGTCATCTGTTTCTACATTGATTGTCTACCGACATATGAAATATCTAATAAATGACGATTTACATACATCAGAATGTGTATTCAGTGAATTAGAATTGATAGACAATAAACGAACAACACATGCGATTACAGACGGAGATTTTAACTTGAAGAATTAGAATATATCAACATGAAGTGAGATATATAAGTACCGGTAGTTGGATCTGTTTTACTTTTTTTTTTAATACACTTCTGTATGTACGTTTGGTTCACACAAATCTCTTATCAGCGACCACAATTTTGCTACTATTTTCGATATTTAAAATGATATACATTCTTTGAAGGAGAATGCTGAAGTATATAAAAGGTCAATAGAGTACACTTTTCGTATGTCCATTTAAAAAGATTTTCATGTATAGACATACTATGTTAAGATTTAGTTTTTGTGTTTCGGTACTGTCTAACATAAATATTCTAGAGCCAGTTTCCGACATAAAATTTTATAACTCATAAGTGAACATTTTTTCGTTTATTTTCAATGAAGCGCTTTAGTTGTTAACAGGTCAAACACAGATGAATACTTTTTTCTTCGAATTGTTTACAATGAGTGCACGTGTTTTTTACAATGTTATGCTATACATTAGAGAGTCGGTTTTAAGAATATTATTAATAACCGTGTTATGTTGATTGTTGGTTTAAAATTATGTTTCCATTTTCATCAGCAATTACAAAGTCGGTACATTTGCTTCAACATACCATAAGGTCATTATTAATCGAATTGTCTTTGCGATGACATGACTTAGATGGACTGATTATTGCACATCGATTCAATGAAAATGTAGATTCAAATTGTGTATCAGTGTTTTTACGGCTTTACTAGTCCTTCATAGTGGATACAATTTATAAATTTTGATGTGATCATTCCTATGTGTTTTTATTTCACAAGGAGTTTGAATCGATGACTATATCAGTCACAAATCATATACATCCTTCGCAAAATGTGCAATGGTAAATTTTGACAAAATAGATATTAGCTTTAAAGAATAATTTTCGGTCCATGAGGACATAAAATTAACTTTATATATATTAACTTATTTAAGTTTTTAAGGATTATTTTCGATGAAGACCTTTTGCGACCTCTTTCGACATTTAAGAAACCAATTCCTTATTTCTTATTCAAACCGAATAAGGAACTGGTTTACCATAATATAAAACTAAGTATAAATGGATTGCAATTCATGTTTTAATATCCAACCTCAATGTACTATGATGCTCATCTCTTGTGGTACGTAAGGTTCGATTTAAGTTATCATAAGTAAGAACAAGATTGTCTCCATAGGATGACATATGCCCCCGAAAAACGCTTTGATAGAAGTTATGATCATTTTTCGAAAACTAAACGCAAATTTTGAAACCTAAACGCGGACTCTAAGTTCAAGGTCAAGGTCAAAGGGTTCAAAAGGTGTGTGCGTATGGAAAGGCCTTGCCCATATGCACATGCATATCAAATATGAATGTTACATCTGAAGCGATATAGAAGTTATGAGCATTTTTCGAAACCTAAACGCAGATTTCAAAACTTAAACCCGGACCCTAAGTTCAAGGTCAAGGTCAAAGGGTTCAAAATGTGTGTGCGTATGGAAAGGCCTTGTCCATATACACATGCATACCAAATATGAAGGTTACATCTGAAGCGATATAGAAGTTATGAGCATTTTTCGAAACATAAACGCAGATTTCCAAACTCAAACCCGGACCCTTAGTTCAAGGTCAAGGTCAAAGGGGTCAACATTTGTGTGCGTATGAGAAGGCCTTGTCCATATACACATGCATACCAAATATGAAGGATACATCTGAGCGATATAGAAGTTATGAGCATTTTTCGACACCTAAACGCAAAGTGTGACGGCCAGACAGATAGACAGACGTACAGACGGACAGTGCAATCACTATATGCCCTCCTTCGGGGGCATAAAAAGCCTTTTCCTTTTACGTCTTGTATAAGAAATAGTGAAGTTGTTCTTTTAACTTATTAAGCCCCGATAAAGAAACTGGGTTATCATACACACAAAAAGTCTAAATGTAATGCAAGCAATACTATACCTAACCTACATCTGCAATTAATTTCATTGATATGTGGGTGGTACTCTCTGGGCTTTTTATTATCAATAGGTAAGTTAGAAAAAGAAACGTTCTAATTCGGTTTGAGTAAGGAATAAGGTTCCTGTTTTCTTATTCAGACGCAAAAAAGAACGGGGTCATCATTAAGTAAATCTTCGACAAAAAGTATGGAAATAAATAATATTAATAGACATCCTACATGTATATATATAAATATACGATATATATATATATATATATATATATATATATATATATATATATATATATATATATATATATATATATATATATATATATATATATATAATTATGTCGCGTTCTGAGACTTTTGGTACTAGTTCGGCAAGCGTCATAATGAGAAAACTCATTCGAAATGACGTCGAATAGTACTTGACAGAATTTTCTTGCAAACAAATAGTTGATTTTGACCTTTTAATGTCAATGAGCTGAGTTATTACTTCCCTTTTACCAAAGTCGGCCACTGAAATTTTAGGAATCAGGTCGTTTCGCCTTAAAACCTGTTCGCCCTAGGTCACTCTGAGTCGTTTATCACTGGGTCGTTTTGTCCTTACAAGTGGGTTGTTTCGCCCTTATTTTAGTTTGAATTACAATTCAAGCCGATTAATTAACATACCAATTATCTTTAATTGAATAAAATGCTTCGTATTATCCCCTTATCCCCTATTATCGTTTTTGAAGTTTAAAAGGAAGTATGAATTCAGCTTGTGACACTCTAAAGATAAATCCTTTTGAATTGCTGTATATATAAAAACTACTACCAACTTATTTATATTTAAAAAAAACTCTTTACAACTGAACACGAAAGTAAAAATGGCGACCGTGACATATTCCAGTTCCTTATATATTTGTTTACAATTAGTTAATAAAAGAAGTTCTTATTTGTTTTATTATAATTGATTGTGAAATTCTATTACTTAATTATTTATATTTCCCACCTAAAATTGTTTAAAAATAACAGTTTTGTTTTGGAGAAATTTCTATCAGGAAATTCCCCTATACTCATTGTCTGTCACTATATAAAAGTGAAAGTGCAATTTAAATTTTATGTTGCCATTGAGCAGCATAATGACCTCAATTTGCTTAATTTCATGAAAACTGATTAAATCTCATTTTTGTTTTACACAGAATAACATCAGACATGCCAGCTGGAAGATAAAAAAACAGATAGGGTCAATGTGCAGAAGATGTCAAGGAATACTTGACCTTCTTGTGAATGCGTTTCATAACCTATTGTATACCAATCCAACAGAAAACGCTAAGCCTCTCTGCTCAATGCCTGTGCTATAAGAGAAAGAATAATAATGCTGTGCAAAAGAACTATTCCTGTCTATCCCACTTGCAGATGTAGCATTGCCAAAATATGTGACTAATAACTCATATTACACCTAGTTGTTGTAACATTTTCAAATCATTAGCAGTCTATAATAATGTGCTGCAACAGTTGTAGATTAAAGAGTTAACTGCCTCAAGACATCACTCATATTTATAGAATATGTTTGAACTGTATGCATTTTTAATTTTTACAATGGTAACCATGATGACCACAAAGTTGTGATCATTGCCATGCAAGTAGCACTTAAAATTTGATGATTCCTGAATGTACTGTCGTTTAATAGGTTTTAAGATGACCATGTGTAAATTAATTGTACAATTAAATGAACATTGAACAAATCTGAGAACATAATGTTTGTCTATGTATGTACTTAATTAAATGGGATCTGTTTTAATTCTTTAAAGATGTATATTATACTTGAATTACAATAAAATCTGAATTGTTAAGAGATTTAAAAATGCAATTGGTAATTACATTTTTACAAGGTTAAATAAACATAATATTTAATGTTCACGTCTTTTAAATACATTATTTTATTTTCACCTCTTTCAAATAAATAATGTGTGTAGATCTTGGATTCCATGGTTACAGTACAATTAAAACATTGAGATTCTTTGTAAACAATCACTGATGATTTTTGGAAAACAGTAGATTCAGATTTTGAAATATAATTATACAGTTTGTAAGACATATTTTGCAGTGCCATTTAATTTGTTAATATTTTCTCGTTGTAGATAATATTATCCGATCCAAATGTACTGCAAACGAATTTAGTGCAAATAACCACAAGAGTCTATATTTATTGAGATAGACACTATGACTTTGTATCTGCATTCGGTATCGAAGAATGTTTTTTTTTAATATATCATTTATTAAACAAACAACAGTTACAAAGTGCATTTCATACACAAAATTTCAATAGTTTGAATCATTTAAGGTGTTTTCATGGTAACCAATAGACATGTTATAATGTTTATAATGTTTTCTAATTTTTGAGAAGTATTAAGTATATCATATTATAAAACCACATGTTACTGATTAATTCATGCACGTGTAGGCTTATTAACATGTATTAACATACTTTATTGACATGAAAATAAATCAAGAAAAGTTGTTTTTTTGTGTTTTAATAGACATATCTTGATCAGCCGTTTTAACCTTTAAGTGAGATGTGCTCTTAGATCATGGGAACATTTTGAACATGCAAACACAATATATACCTTTAATATTTTAGTTAAGAAGCCATATGAATTATATTCATGGAATTACAGACTGCAACATTTAGAAGTATACGAAAGATACCATACATTTATTTCAATATCATTGATCATATCCAATAAAATTAATACCATTTTTCTCTTTGATCTATGTGGCATGAAGTGCATAAATCCGCTACTTACATTTGTGAAAAATGTTAGTAACATAAATATTCGATTTGTGAAAAATGTTAGTAACATAAATATTCGATTTGTATCCAAAACTCTGAAAAAAGAGGACCATGGTTGCCCTTAAGTGCTCACATTTGTTAACGGACACTAGTTGTTGAAGACTAGACATGGTGATCTAGTGTTTTACCCAATTGACCCAAATTCAAACATGGGCTTCATATAATCGGGATAAACATAATCTATCAAGATTGAGTCACTAATGTATATATATATCCATGAAGTGTCATGATGAAATCCTTTATCCTTTCTGAGATATAGCCATGAAAAGATACATCATACGAAAGCACTAAAGGGCAATACATATTATGTAAGTGTGGGGTTATGGTTCGTGTGAATGGAACTTCTTGCCATTGATATCTATACACTGACTACGTTTCACATAGAAATCGTGAAGCGTATCGAGATATAACACAGAAAAGTGACATTATAAGAAAGTGTAGGGGTATGTTTTTTGCATGGCACATATAATGTTTCATGTTTAAATGGTATATAGTTAGAGATATAGCACTTAGAGTGACCTAGGGCGAACAGGTTTTAGGGCGAAACGACCGGATTCCTAAAATTTCAGTGGCCGACTTTGGTAAAAGGGAAGTAATAACTCAGCTCATTGACATTAAAAGGTCAAAATCAACTATTTGTTTGCAAGAAAATTCTGTCAAGTACTAGGCGACGTCATTTCGAATGAGTTTTCTCATTATGACGCTTGGCGAACTAGTACCAAAAGTCTCAGAACACGACATAATTATATATATATATATATATATATATATATATATATATATATATATATATATATATATACCAATACATAGTGCCAGTTACGCGGTCTCTGTAGTTTTCAGACTGTACTTACGAGGTCAATAAAAAAAACGGGGTCTATATACAACCCCGCAATCTAGGCTCCTTTAATTACTATGAGGGGGGGTGTAGGGGAGGTAATGCAATCAAATCTCACAATAAGGTCTTAAATCGAAAACCACAATCACGTCTGAAATTGAAATTGTATATACCTCGCAAATAAGTTCGCTATATATATTCCTTGTATAAGACGTTAAATAAATGGCGTGTTCATAAATAACAATATATAAGGTACCCTTATATACCTTAATTCGTGTTAATATCGGATAAAAAAGGGTATGGAGATACACGTGTTTAAAGTGGGAACCCCATGACCTATGTCTAAATCAGAGACCCCGTAACTGGTCATATGTGTGAATATATATATATATATATATATATATATATATATATATATATATATATATATATATATATATATATATATATATCGTATATTTATATATATACATGTAGGATGTCTATTAATATTATTTATTTCCATACATTTTGTCGAAGATTTACTTAATGATGACCCAGTAAGACATTCACACTTACGCCAAGGATTACACAAAAAGAGCAATATGTCCATTGTGGTCTATATGATTTAAACTCGATATATATGATCTACGACATTTTGTTGTTGACGTTGCGCGACCGAAAAAAGGTCTAGGCCATTTCTGCTATACCAAAAGAGGCATGAAAATAAGATACGTTACGTAAATGTGTTACAACATATAGTTGCAATATGAATAACAAATTATTTTGGACCGCTCTAATTAACTGGTTTACTTTGACTTATTTCATGTCCCGACCCAAGCACCTACTCTAGAAGGTGCATCGACTCAATCATTTGCTTTCAAAAACATGTTAAGCTTGCGTTTGTCGGAAATAATATTTGTATGTTCCCTTTCTCATTAACTTAACGAGATTGATATGTATACATAACGAAAACAAATTATACATGATAAAAACCAGAATGTGACTTACACCGTGACCTTGTTTAAACGGTCGATTCTGTGTCCAAAGGTTGTCATATGTGAGGTTCAACTTGTTCTCGTTAAATAGCTTCACATTCTCAACTAATCTGGAATGACAAAGATAATGTTATGTTTTAGTGATACAGCTTTAATTGGGGTTCAGACATTTCAAAGACCTACGTTTCAAATCAACAACTGATCAGTTAACAAAAAGCTGTTAGTTTGAAAACTGAAGATTCATTTATCAACATCAATCCTAAATGTATTATAAAATCGTGTTGATATAAAATATCATAAGCTTTTGTTTTTCCTTTTCTATCGATCTCCTCTGTTTGTTGGCCTCAAAAAAATGCTTCAATAAGGTTTTTAAACAACTCCATAGATCCGTGATTTGAGAAATTGTTGGTAAGCAACAACTCAATATCTCCGTATCTAATACAGATTGTGAAACAAAACTTAACATAGACGTGATCTGAACAAACGGTCAAATTACACGACCTTTTACCGTGACCAAACTTAAAGCAGAACTGTTCCCTGTGTTTAACCTAGAAAAGTTTGGAAGCAACTTGCATGCAAGATGATATTCAGTTTAAGGTTTTAAATGCAACACGTATTATAAGCGGTATGTACTACGATAGTAGTAACACGTTTTGCAGGAGATAAGTATTTTAATTTTATTCTATTAAATATTTAATAACATTCATGCATTTAAAATTAAACATGTCTACGGGGTCATAAAACGTGACCAATGATAAGGTTCGTTACTCTGCCATGCAATTTTTAAGCAGATGTATGTCCTTTTTATCCATCGCCGAAAGCGGGGGTTTAGATTTTTCGATGTCTGGTCGTTCGTTCGTCTGTCACAAAAACGTTTCAGTGCTATATCTCTAACTATATAACATTTAAACATGAAACATTATATGTGCCTTGCAAAAAACATACCCCTACACTTTCTTATAATGTCACTTTTCTGTGTTATATCTCGATACGCTTCACGATTTCTATGTGAAACGTAGTCAGTTTATAGATATCAATGGCAAGAAGTTCCATTCACACGAACCATAACCCCACACTTACATAATATGTATTGCCCTTTAGTGCTTTCGTATGATGTATCTTTTCAGGACTATATCTCAAAAAGGATAAAAGATTTCATCATGACACTTCATGGATATATATATATTTATTAGTTTCCAGTTAAGACGTCACATTAGTGACTCAATCTTGATGGATTATGTTTATCCCGATTATATGAAGGCCATGTTTGACTTTGGGTAAATTGGGTAAAAAACTAGATCACCATGTCTAGTCTGCAACAACTAGTGTCCGTTAACAAATGTGAGCGCTTAAGGGCAACCATGGTCCTCTTTTTTCAGAGTTTTGGATACAAATCGAATATTTATGTTACTAACATTTTTCACAAATCGAATATTTATGTTACTAACATTTTTCACAAATGTAAGTAGCGGATTTATGCACTTCATGCCACATAGATCAAAGAGTAAAATGGAATTAATTTTATTGGATATGATCAATGATATTGAAATAAATGTATAGTATCTTTCGTATACTTCTAAATGTTGCAGTCTGTAATTCCATGAATATAATTCATATGGCTTTTTAACTAAAATATTAATGGTATATATTGTGTGTGCATGTTCAAAATGTTCCCATGATCTAAGAACACATCTCACTTAAAGTACTGAAGGGGCATTACTTTGCTTAACAGCAGGTCAGAGTAATGTGACATGGTCTGTGATCTCAACCAAATAAAAAGTTTAAATTAAATATCTTGACAATACTAGAGTTGTACATGAGACAAACAGTACAAAAAAGGGTTTACATTTTCTGTTGAGAATCAAAGATATGTATATACACATAACCTATGAATTAGGAAAAAAAGAATTGTAAATATTTGTTAGAATCGTTTCATTAACATTATATCTTGTCAGCTTATGCAGACTTTATACGCAGTTAAATAATCTTACTTGTCTTGGATGTCTTTGAAGTTGTACAAGCAGATAGCGGCATTTGAGCCCCTTCTAAATGCTGCAACAAAGAGTTTTGATTGACGTATGTATTCAACAACCTCCAGTTGTCTTAAGTCCCCACACTCTAACGGCATGTCCATAAAAGTATCCCTTGTATACATTGCATCCTTATCGGTCTTCTGGCAAATTTGAGCAACTCTGCTGACATATTTACCTTCATTTATAACAAACTGTTGGCTGAAGAAAAGACGAAATTGATTTACACTGACTGCTTTAACAAAAATAACTGTTACGTTGTCGTTGCCAAATTTGAATGGAATCTTATTTTCCTCCTCGTCAAAGTTGTTGTTCAGTTTATACCAGACCAATCCAGCGTCTTTGAGTGGTCGCGCCACAAACACATAATCATTGGTGCCATCGCGTAATATCATACTGGCTGTTTCATGCCGTTTAATGGAAAATGGAATTGAAGCAATTATTTGTGAAATATTATACACATTTATAATATCACATTTGTCATGATTGCTCTCACACGTAATGAAATGCTTGGTTTCGCTGCTATAAATCATGGCTACAGTGACGTCATTGAATCCCAAGGTCCTGTTTAGACCTGTGGTAACGGTCTGAATCACCGTCTGGTTCTCGTTGGCAGCAGAAGTATTGATGCTACAAATAAAATTGCGTCCTGCAACAATGAGCGTGTCATTGTCGACTGCAACCATGCCCGTAAGTCCCAGGTTGGTGTCAAGGCTTCCGATGAGAATGCGACCCTGGCCATTAACACTTCCACTGAATACACAGCAAACCAGCCAGAGCAAACACAAACAAGTTTTTCCTGCTGACATCATAGTAGTCTTGCTATGTTTGACCATCAGTAATCAACGGATTATTACAAGACGTACTGGGACCTACATACCTTATTGCAATAGTACAGACTTAGAATTAAGAAAACACACAATAACACAGCACCTTATAGTTCGACATTATTCATTATTGAATTTCCACAAAGAAGATCTATACAAACATAACATATTATTGACTTTTCAAACCTGATAATTAAACATCTCGTGAACACAAACTACAGCACCGAATACAGTTTCAGTAATCATTCCTATTGCTTTTACATATGCTAAACATTTCCAATTAAGGCTATGTTCAGGTTATTAACAACACTTTTATTTATCCTTATTCTAATCCCTTCACACTAAGAGTTGCATAACGACAGCATTCCTAGCTTGATTTTAACATAAACTATTTCAGCTGATTATAACCAAACACCTATCAATATACAAATAAAAACGTTATCAGGTTATCGCGGATTTTCTCCCGGTGGAGACGAGATTTTAGTCACGTGACCATAGGCTAGGTACAACGAATATTTCGTCTGTAACGGGATCGTTAGTAAGGTGTCGATTGATTCGCAAAATATTAACCGTTATTAAATGAAACGAACGTAACTTGCAGGTGTATCATGTTTTGGGTGGTACAGAATAGAGAATACTGATTTATTTAATTAAATGACCGATGTAATAAAGCTTATCTTTGTGATAATCAAATTCTTTCATGAATTTAAATGCCATTAATTCACCAGTTCAAAGCAAATATCTTCAAAAATATATCAATTCAACAATTAAAGTGTAATAAGCGCCGAATTTTGCAATCATTTATGCGGGAAATATTGTGTTTACTTTGGAAAAAAACACCTTTAAACACAAGTTTAAATGTCGTAGTTATTATTAGCAAAGACCCATCATTAAGCAATGTTTATTGGTGGATATTTTCGATTAGATTTATTGATCTCTTAATAAACATGTTTATTTAAGATCTGCGCTTAAACAAAAAGAAGCCGAGATTGTAATAAAACGAAACGGGTAGTTAAACATTCTGGTTATTTAAATCACTTTTCAGACATATTGAAGGAGCATTCCCGGTAGTTATCCCCCGCCATAGGCATTGTTTTCGCGTTGTCCGTCCGCCCTTCCGTCCGTCCGGCACTTTTGTGTCCGGAGCCATATCTTGGAAGTGCTTTGGCGGATTTCATTGAAACTTTGTATCAGTATATGCGTGTATAAGAGGATGATGCACGCAAAATGGCATTTAACACCATCTGTTAATAATGGAGCTATTTGCCTTTGTATCTTCAAAAAATGGCACTTTTGTGTCCGGAGCCATAACTTTGAAGTGCTTCTGCGGATTTCATTGAAACTTGGTATAAGTATATATATTGATAAGAAGGTGATGCACGCCGAATGCCATTGTACACCATCTGTTAATAATGGAGTTATGGCCCTTTGTATCTTGAAAAATGCTTGTTAATATAAGCTTAGAGCTTTATCTCCATTAACACATGAACCAGAGCCATGAAACTTGGCATAGTTGTTCTCAATCATCTGGGGGTGCTTCACATTCAACACCCAAAATCCTAGGGTTTAATGTCAAGGTCACACATTTAGGTCAAATGTCACAAATTTGATGAATTATTCATTATTTAGTCATTCCTGCACTATGCATCAAGGGATTCTGTAATAACTGTCCACAATTATTATCCATTATCTAGCTGAGTGTCAAATATCAGATTAAAGTTGCTAGGGTCATGGTCAAAGTAACACACTAAGGTCAAAATCACACATTTTGATTAAATATGCCTTATTTGGTTAGGATTCTACCATACAAAAATGGATTCTCTAAATGTCCTGATTGAATTGTTCTCAATTATCAGGCAGTGATCTGCATTTTATTGTCTGCAAACCCATCACAGGTACATATCAGTTAAAAAAATAATTTCCGAAAGGCACAACCCTTCACTTATACCTTTTCTTTTATTTCTACACCCATCCATAAACAAAATTTTTTTAGCAGGATTTTATGCAACGAATTTGCTTGTTTAAATTTAAACCGGTGCCAGTTGAACGTGTATTTAAGGCGAATCTTAAAAAGTCAGCTGGCAAGTGCAGATTATTACACTTGCATATTAGGTTGACAGATTTCGCACCTTTTTAGAACATTCTTTTCCAAAATAAGTTCTCATGACCCGGGACAGAACCCCGGATCCTATGTATTAGTTTTTACATAAGACTATCATATCTTTTTTTTCATTTTCAACAAATTAACATGGCAAAATATAACAAAAACGATTTGTTTTCATTAAATGATGATTTAGACCTGGATGAAATTTTAGGTGAATATACAGCAAACGAAGTTGCTCTTGATAATTCATATGGGAAGCAAATGGCAATTTATATTTTTTAGAGTGCAAAATGGAGTATAACAGTATTTCCGGGTTCCGGGGTCACGTCTTAAAAAAGCACGAGAAAAAAATCTCAAAGGTACGCTATAACTGGTTTCCATTTATCTCTTTGCAATTCATAAGTCGAAACAGCGGTAATTAAAATATTTCGTTTATACCTAATGATAAAATATGACATTTCTGCAGTGATATAACAGCAGTGAAAAGAAGAAATTGTTATTTTCACCGGTGAAAAGAACAAATTTTCGGAACTCCTTTTTCTATTTTTAGATTATCATAAATAAATCTATATATATTTTCTATGATCAAGAGTGAATTAAAATCGACATTCCACCGAATCCAACACATTTTTTTTAATGCTTTTTTCACCGTTTATTTACAGTGTAAAACAGTTAAAAACTGGAGAATATCGCTGGTATAATGATGTCATTTCGTCACACTTGTGTTTTGAAATTTATTGAGGCACGCCACGAGAGAAACTCCGAGAAAGGGTAACTTTTCAAGAAAAGGGAAACAGCTGTTAATTATTTTCTTGAAAAAAGGGCATAAAAGAAACAGAAAATGTGTTCATGTCAGTGTAAGATCGTTTGTTATTTCACGAGTGATCATAGAAAAATATCATTTTCACACGTGGCGCACATCCTCTATTTCTTGTTTAACAAGGAAAATTGAAATAAACCTTTAAAGTAAGAAAAACAGGAAAACGGATGTACTGCATTCAAATAGGAAAAATACTGAAATAAGTTGTTAAGCCCCGTTTTCCAATGCTACTTACGCAATTTATAGCCTTACGCACACGTTTTAAATTCTCTAAAATACGTTAAAAGATTTCCGGTCAATTCTCCCCCTGGACGTTTCTCCCCTCGTCTACCCAAACCCTAGAGTTTTCTCCTCCCAACGTTTGTGTTATTATCTGTATATTTAGGTAGAAAATGAGGTATGTGAATGAAGAATGGTTAATGAATGAACAATTTAGTTATACAAATAATTGTCGGTGTTGTTATTGCGTAATCAGTGAGTAGTAGTATTTTTAATTAAATGCTTTTGTAACTCTTTAAGACTATGAAAGAAATAGTAATATAGCGACATATTATTTAAAGTTTCTGTTTTAGTTTATAAGTTTACGACTCAAACTTTTAATGATTTAATCTAATTAAATAAATATTGATTGTTAATCATTTTTGAATATGTATGAAATGATCAAAAATTATTCACACTTCCTTAATCTGTTTATAAGTACTTCAGACTAATTGATTTGTTTGATGTGCAGTGATTAAAGACAAAATTTAATTTAATTATCACATTTATGATTGATATGTAACATTGTTTGTTGATAATTAAATAATATAAAAAGGTAAAAAGTGTGCGCTGCCTTTGATCATAATAGAGCAAAAAAGAGTTACTCATTTTCCCTGTATATACCTTGCAATTGTTTTTCACCTTATTACTTTGTAATATTTAAGTGTGTTTTGTTAATATTTAACTTTAAATATGCCTGTCTCTAAGTGTATCGCTTTTCCGAAATGCGTGCTAAGTAAGGACTTATATTATATGCTTTTTTTAAACTGAAAAAAATGTCTTGGTATAGATCTAACTTCTAAAATTATATTATTACAATTTTTAATTATTCATATTTTTTTCTTCAATTAAATTATAATTTAATACATCAAATATTATTTAAAACAGAAAACAATGTCTTGGCACAGATCTAACTTGTTAATTGATATTAGAAAATTTCTAAACATTCATATTTTTATTCTTCATTTAAATTATTATTTAATACAAAAAATATTATTTAATACAAAAAATATTATTTAATACACAAAATGTCTTGGCACAGATATTAGTTCTGAAATGATATTTTAACAATTTTAACACATTCATAGTCTTTGTATTCATGTAAATTAATACTTAATAAAAAATACATTAACACTTTAATAAAATGTTTTACAAAACAAAAAATTGTTTAATGATCAGTTAAAAATGAGCTAGAACGTTGATTGGCACATTCTTTCAAATAAGCAAGGATGACACATTTCAAAGGATGACACATTCCACCCATGTAATTTAGCAATAATTTTTCACAAGAATGTCTAAGGAATTCAGAACTTACCATTTCCACATCCTGTCCATATCCTGCGCAGTCCAAGTGTACTGAAAAAAGTTAGTTTTGCTTTGACTTTCATTACTTCATGATCATTTTGAAATTTCTATTTTACAATATGGAAATATTTATTTTAAATTCAAAATTAATAATCAATATTCAAAGCTTGGGTTGTAAAACATTTAAATTACACACTTATTTTAGCAATGTATTTTAATTTGCTTTCATTTATTCTGTGATTTAAATCTTTAGCAGTTTTTTTTAATAATTCATTTAAATTATTAAGTAACTTTAAACATTTTACATTAATACTCTGGCATCATTAAATAAAAAGTAGCTTAGAATATGTTTAAAATAAATCTACATAATTAATTCAAATTAATGTATGGATTTATTTTAAAAATAATTCTTAGTTACTTTATTGTTACTTATGTTTAAGTATCGGCAAATAAGTCTAAATGTTCAAACATAAAAATATACTAAAGTCCTCAAGTTGATTTTTTCAGAAATGCAAATAAGACTGGTGATTTTTTTACAATTGAGTATGGTTATGTAGTATCAATTTTATCCAAATATTTTTTTTTAAATACAACATAAAAATACTCAATTTCAAATAAATTCAAAGATGGTTTTAAATTGATTCAATTTATAGCCATCTTTGCATTTGCTTGAAATTAAGCATTTTTTGAATCTGTGTTACCACGATTACCATTGTGTTGAAAATAAGCAATTTGCTAATTCGACACCTAGCGATTATTCATAAATATATCTGACTGTTCATTATTTACAGATTTCTGAGTAACTATGGACACATTCCTAGATTAAAGAATGAAAAAAGTTGCATTTTCTAATTGCATTTTCCAGTTCATTCAAAAATCGTGTTATAAAATAATTTAAATATTGATTGCTGGAATTACGACAGAACAACATCATTGTTGTAATGTGTCTTGTTTTTTTACAGGGGTTCAGATTTAAGCAAAGCGTTCAACAGACTTGGAGGCCTGACATGTTTGTTTCCCAAAATACCTCACTTGACACTTACAGCGACAGCAACACCAAATCATAAATGCTATATAAAAAAACTTATTGAAATTCTGCAATTCAAGAACACGACAAAAGTATTAGCCAACCCAGACCGCCCTTATATTTTTGTGGAAAAAAAATGAAAACATGCCAAATATTCACAAATATGACAAGTATGATATGATAATGCATGAAGTGCTGCCTGAATTAAAATACCAACATATTGAGTTTCTAGTCACCATAATGTACTGTGATAATTTGGAGTGTCTAGGCTATTGCTTTCAACTACTTTGCCATGAACTAGGAAAACACGCATATTATCCTTAATCGAGTACACAACCAGAAAATCGAATTGTACCACAATTTCACAAAGACTACACGGACAGAATGAAAGCTCACATTATTTCTGAGCTTAGAAAGAACAATCCAAAAGTTTGTTAAGTGCTTGCAACAGTTGCCTTAGGTATGGGTCTAAACGCGCCTTCAATTGCAAGAGTTATTCATATGCAACCACCTACAACACTTGTAAAGTACATGCAAGAAATCGGTAGAGCAGGTCGCAACAGTAAACCTGCAAGTGCCTTGTGTTAGTATAACAACGTTGACATTGCAAAAAACAGGAAAGGCATGGACAATGAAATGTGCTCATACATTCAAAACAATTCCACGTGCTTGCGCTTACATTTGATTAATCATTTTGGCTACAGCACTGCAGTGTCTTGGGAACCAAAATAGTTGTTGTAGTAATTGAATGTCTGATTAAGTGACTGAGAGATGCCAATTAGAACCATTTTAACTCATAACCATGAAAGACTTTATTCACAACTATGTTTATAAAGTACTTGTTTGTTTTTATTCACTATTACATACATTATACATGCAATTTAAAGTATATAATAAGAACAGGGACTACCGGTACCTATCCTTAAACATGACACAGTTGCTTGACCTTTCACATTTGATCAATCCAAAATTAATTTACTTGAAATTGAATAAGAAATACCAGATGTTTTTGGTAAAAAAATTGACACCTTTCAGCTAAATCACATTTAATGGTTTTTGAGCAACCAGACCCAGGTCAATAACTAGGTGTTTATGTTAGGTACTTATCAGTTCTGATTATGATGACTTCCTTAATGCATACATATATGTTACAGTAGTCCAACTAATTTAGGTCAAAAGTGGACAATGTTATTCAATTTTGCAACTATCAATATTGGTCCTTCTTTATGCATTGCAAGTAGTTACTAAATGCCTGGTAAAAATATGACATTCTTGTTTAATATCTTTATAATTTATTGCATATTTAAGTAATGCTATTATCACACTATATGTACATTGAAAATCTTTACAATAACAATAAACAGCTCAAACTGGATTTGCTGGTTTTACTCATAAATGTAGCACAATATGTTCACATTTTTCTGATAATACATGTATTGTTAATATATATGTGTTTCTATAATGATTAAATATATGATAACAATTAACATTTCTTAAAGTAGAACAGTTTTGTACGTGCTTTCTTTCTGTATTATTTAAGTTTTAATAACCATACCTTTTGGACTGAAATGAACATAACCATAGAAGCTCAATGTCTGTCTATATTGTTCCAATGAGGCAATAAATGCAAACGGTAAATATACATGTTACTTTTTCACAATTATCACAGAAATCATTACTAACAAAAATATACACCGGCATTTGTGTGTAAGATTAAATACAGGACTTACATCATCAGGAAACTCGTACATGTTGAAATGATGATCACTTTGTGTTAAAAACTTGAATGATTAAAATTTCCAGTATCAGATACTTAGATTTCAATGTTTCAACAGTACATAAAAAAAAAGTTTTTTTTACAAAGGAACACATTTTAATGGTTATCCCATAAACGTATTAAATACCTTTAAATTTTGTGAGTACCTGGGCTTGTATTCTAGAATCTTCTAAGAGAAATCTTAAAAATAAATTTGACTTAGATGGAAATGTTATATCAATTTTACTGTGCCAAATTCAACAATATTTTGCTCTCAAAATGAAAAATTTACCTCAATGCATAGAATACTCTTTAGAGTTGCACAAAACTATGCCAGAATCGTGTACATTGATATGAAAAGAATTGGTGATTTTTTTAGACAAAACTGTTAATTACATATTCAAAATGTATTATTGAAATATTCATTCGGTTTTTTAGTACCAAAGAGCGTTTTTCTTACTTTATTACATGTATTTATATAAATTGCATATTTTATTATTCTGACAGCATTTATAAACTGTTTCATTTTTTTTAGTATTTACAAAATCAAATTAAACAATTATTTTTTTATGTAAAATCAGTTTTTATAAGCAAGTGTCTATTTCACTTATAAATTAAAACAGCATATTATACATTATTGAAAAGATTATTCCAAGATTGATGTCATGTTCCTTTTTGCATTGTGTAGTTAGTAAAACATTGTATTGCAAAATGTGGAAGCTATATTGATTTAGTAATGTATGTTGTAATAATCATCTTTAAGTAACCTTTTTATGCCCCATGCTCGAATGATCGGGGGTATATTGTTTTTGGCCTGTCTGTCTGTTATTGTGTGTGTCTGTCCAAAAACTTAACCTTGATCATAACGTTTGCAATATTGAAGATAGTAACTTGATAGTTGGCATGCATGTGTATCTCATGGAGCTGCAAATTTTGAGTGGTGAAAGGTCAAGTTCATCCTTCAAGGTCAAAGGTCAAATATATGGCTTCAATCAGCGCAGTAGGGGGCATTGTGTTTCACGAACACAACTCTCATTAACAATTAAAAATACCCTTTAATATAAATTTTCTTTTGAAATGTGACACTTAAATGACATTGGCACCAATAATATGAGATATAATTTGTGCTCATATGCTTTTTCATTACACTATATGATATCATTTGTATGATTCATGTGTTCTGCTTATAAATTTTTTTATCTGCCACATCTGTTTTGTTGTATGAAAATTACCCATAAAATTAATTTGAAAGCTCAAGAGATAAATAGCAGCATACCACACCCTGAGTTTTTACATGACTCGCTGGTAATTAGTCCCCATTTCTATATGGCCAAGGGCAAATTTGCAGATTTGACAATAAGTCTTAACTGGGATCCCAGAGACAGAGTCTTTCCTATTACTTGTATTTATTTTAATTCAAGACTTCATTTACTCTTAAGCAAATCTTAGTTGGTCACAGTATTCAACTGAAGTTTGTTCACTTGTATTTTTATTATTTTAATATCTGATAACATCTCTCTTCAAAAGAAGAGATTTATATGATTTTTTGATGAATTCAGAAACAAGATCAATGCATCGTAACATAAAATAAAAATATATGTTAAAGTAAAAATGGCAGTTAAAAGAACACTAGATTGTCTTACTTAAATCTGAGATGATATGGTGTGATGTATTGGAATTTCTCATAAATAGCGTGTCCCGTAGTTGTATAATTGAATAGTCACATCATGAGTGGTGTCCTAATGTATATATATATATATAATAGTTGAAAAGTTAACATGCAACATACTTAGTTACTGTTATTAAGTGACAATTAGTTTTACTGATTTTGTTGGATGCAAATGCAAATATATAATTTTTGTTTTGTGCCGAGGACAGTAGCAAACAAGAGCGCCGCATAGCCGGTGCCAACGCTTGGCTGAGGGTACAGTTTTGAATAAATGAAAGCTTTGCAAAAGAATATTAGAGGTCACAATGACCTTTGACCTAGTGACCCAAAAATGGGTGTGGCGTGTAGAACTCATCAAGGTGCAGCTACATATGAAGTTTCAATGTTGTAGTAGGAAGCACTTAGAATTTAGAGCCAATGTTAAGGTTTTAGCAAGGCGGACAAAGAGCTGGTTATGTCAATACCTCGGGTTTTCTCCTAAATCAGCAGAGCTAAAAAAGAGTTTCACGTTGTTTTAGTAAATTAGAAATGTAGTTAGAAGGACAGAATCATCAATTGTTATATTTTATATATAATATAAATAATATAATATTTATATATTTTTTTATATATAAGTGCTTCCACCTACAGCTTGGAAACTTCATATGTAGATGCACCCTGATGAGTTCTACACGCCACACCCATTTTTGGGTCACTAGGTCAAAGGTCAAGATCACTGTGACCTCTAAAAAATATTCTGACATGCTTTAATTTATTCAAAACTGCACCCGCTGCCGAGCGTTGGCACCCGTTATGTGGTGCTCTTCTTGTAAAATCCGTTTTTTCCTTAACCCTAATGAATAACGTTTTGAATCTTAAAACACTTGTTTACCATCAAGGCGCCATGCGTATGAAAGAGAACACATCAGTCTACCAATCACTCTTTTAATATTTGCTGCTGGTATCATAGGACACCATTTAGTCATGGGGCACTTCTTGTTCATGCATACGAGCATTTCGTTTCGGAAATGTAACGATGCATATAGCTTGTAACGACCATCAATAGTTATTGAATTTTGAACACAGAATGGATGTAGATAAAGTTCAATTAAGATATATAGATAATTAGATACAGATTAGGTAGAGCTAAATATCTTACACACTAATTTAAATGTATTCTATCAATGTATGAGGATTCAGCCAATCCCTGTTTATACATGTAGTTCCGAAATTATGCTCCGGCTAAGAAAACTTAATTGAAGTCCAGGCCATTTATTGCACACTGTACTTCTCTTCGTGTCTCTCTTATAATATTGTATGCCGGTTTAAAGCGGGTATATACGATTTTGTCAAATATTTATGAATTTATATAAAATGTGTAAAAAACTAATTATATATATATATTTCAAAATAAATTAAAATAAAAGTTAAGAAGAACATGTGTCGAAAAATTCGAAATAAGCCAGATATTTAATTCTCAAATTGAAAACGGCTGTACAGCCGAATTCGCCAGCATGTATATCATACATGTACAATGTGAATCTAAACTTAGTTTAACGGTGTATTTGAATTTCTGCAACGATATCTATTCATACGACACACGAACACTAACTCCAATCCTAATACAAAGACGAATGCCTCGGTTATTGTAGGAAAATATGTTCGTCACAATCGGCTCGGGCCGCTAATTTGTCTTTGCTGCATTTTATAAATTCGGCTTTAATGTATAATTTTTTTTGTCTATTTTGTGTAATTGTAACATATTTTATCAATATATTACAAATAAACACATATAAAAAATCGTATATACCCGCTTTAAACCAAATACCGCCTTTAAATTTGAAGTTATGTTCCAAATAACAATATTTAGAGTTGAAAAACCTGGACCAGAACATTGCACTTTCTCTTAATGCCGTCCATTGTAATGTGACGGTTCGATCAAATTCATTTAATAATTTTGATGTTTTTTCTGAGCAAAGTTGTTTCGAACGGACAGACAAAATGTCAACATAACTTTATCCCTTAAGCCATTCAACCGGCGATTTGCATCATTGTAGGTAAGGCATCAAACTGGATTTCCTCCTATAAAATTGTCAGTAAATGTATATAGTTACTAGTATTATGTTTTATTGTTGAAAATCACTTAATGAACCACATGGGTGACGGTTTAATTCGTACGCATGGTGTGTAAACAATCATCGGGTGTAAACAAAAGCCACACAAGGGACACCATTGACACTTTACTACAAGAACAGTGTACTGAATAACATATTCTTTATTTTAGAAGTCACATCTTACACATGTACAAAATAATTGTTCACATGAGTACATGTGCAAAGACATAATAAAGCAACATACATGTACATGCATACATGTATATTTTTTTTCCGCACACGTTTTATTACAAGACAGGAAAACAGCTACATATTTATGTACATATGCAACACAAACTATCATATGAGTCGCGTTCTGAGAAAACTGGGCATAATGCATGTGCGAAAAGTGTTGTCCCAGATTAGCCTGTGCAGTCTGCACATGCTAATCTGGGACGACACTTTCCGCACATGCATTATGCCCAGTTTTCTCAGAACACGACTCGTATAATTATAGACAGTGACATACAAAAGTACACATGCAAACGATTAATGTCACAGTGTCATACTTTATATATATATGGTTGTAGATAGCGACATACAAAAACAAAGCAATTTGCATAGAAGTTTGAAAACAAGAGATGTGTTTGTCAGAAACAAAATGCCCCCTACTACGCCGCTTTGAAGCCATATATTTAACCTTTGACCTTGAAGGATGACCTTGACCTTTCACCACTCAAGATGTGAAGCCACATGAGATACACAAGCATGCCAAATATCAAGTTGATATCTTCAATATTGCAAAAGTTATGACCAACGTTAAAGTTTTGGGACACACCCAATGAATGAATCCATGAATGGATGACAGACAGACAGGCCAAAAACAATATATCCCCGATCATTCGATCAGGGAGCATAAAAACACACCGTACCTTTATCATAGATGACAGAATGACTGACACATAATACACAGCATCTAGAGCAAACGCTTAATGCCTTAGACCATGTTTAATTGTTTTCTTAAATATTCTACAAAAGCTTATCATATAATTTATACATTATACTCTTAAGAGTGTATATATTACTTTTGTTTATAAACAAAATCACAAACCATATCATGTCTTTGTTAGCTTTTACATAACAAATATTTACAAGAGAAAAAACACAGCTTCGTGTCAACAGACATTCAGAGTTTAAAAAATGCTGTAACTATAAGACAGTTGCATGCAATTGTGTGTTGGAAAAACATTAAACAAGTATTTATAGAGAACAAAAGTAAAAAACTAGATATTTCAGTATATAAACATATTAAAAGTATGTATTAATTGTAATAAGAAATTAGTATATGCAAATTCAGATGAATAGGAAGCTTAAAAAAGCAAAAATAGGTACATTTTCAAAATAAGGACATTTACCAGCGTACATAAATATTTTAAGTACCTGTGTGTATAAATTATAGTAAGCAAATAGTGTTTGCATATGCAGATGAAAAAAAATGTATAGAAAAAAACAAAAAATATACATGTAATTGTGATTTATGACACAAAGGTTCTACCTATAATTTCTTTAAAGATGTCAACATGGTCCTGTGAGTTAAAACAAAACAAAACGCATATTTATAAAAAGTTGTAAAGAACAATTTTAATTAAATTTAAATACTAAGTTTGGTCTACAATGGTAGTAAACAATACCCATTCCCTGACAAAGGATTCTGTATTATTATTTGAAATTGCTATTTTTTATAAGTTATCATATTCATACTTTATGTGTTTTTTGGCTCCTGTTTGGGATGAATTTATTCATTTTACACTTGTATAAGTATAGCTTGATTAACAAAATAACATTATTTGTGGCTATCGCCGACTTTTTTTAAATACCCAAGTAGAAAACTTTTCTTATTCATAAAAGGCAACAATTAACCTGGTTATATCTCATCAATTAATGTTTTAGATATCTGACATTCCCAAAATAAATATTCTAAATTTTACTCACTTTGTTTGCAAAAGGAGCACAATGGATCATTTGTTATTTTCATTTTGCTCAAAAGACTATTTGTTCCAAGTACTCTATGAATTATTCTGTATTGGAACCACTGTACCTTTACATCATTTGTTATTAAAAAGGGTAGTTCAAAAACGCAGTTCCATTCATTTTCATTAATTATGGTATTGAGTTTTATACCCCATTTTGCTTTAACTGAAGGTTGTTTATTGTTCTTATTATCAATATTATCTAGTCTTTTAGCACCAGATTAGTTTTTTAATATGAGATGTAATAATGGGGGAAAAGGGGTTTTATCATTTGTTGGGTAGGACAGGGTAAAACAACATTTGTTCACAAATTTATCTATTGCTCTTGTCACCCCTATATAATTAATAAAATTTATTGTTAAACTGTATATTTCACTCAATTCATCTACAGAAATAACGGTTCCATTTTTGAATATATCACCTATACAGAAAATTCAAGCATCAAAACATGACTTAAAGTAAAACTTTTATTTCCTATCAATATATTTGGATTATAAAAAAGTAAATAATACAACAATTTTGCTTTTACTTCTAATTTACTACAATAAATTGAAAAGCTTTTTTAGACATCTACCCAAAAGGGTTTGAAATTCTGTTGCATATATCTAAAGCATAATGATAACCGCAATTAAAAAACATACATGTTTATTTTATTGAAAATGACGGTCGCCAAACATGTTTATAAAATGTCTTCAACGAGACTGCGATTACTTAACTTTATATTAAAATTAATAATTGAGCATACTCCATTTCTGAAAAGATACTTTCCCTACAGAATATGAAACATGGACAAAATTCGTTTCACAATATAACTTTATAGTTCAAAATTTCAAACAGCCTAATCAACAAATGTTTGTTAAAAAGTGTTATATATTGTTTACTGTTACATAATGATATCGTCAGTTTTGGATTGTTTCCAAAACACTTTTGCAAATTGCCAGTTACAGCATTCAAATATACAGCATCTTGTTCTTGCATCTTGTTCTTTCCTCAGTCGTTTTAATTTTCCTGATGCTTGATAAATGTCTTTGTCTTATTTCGAACGAAGTCTTTGATATTTCTCCAACTTCTTCTACTTAAACACGGGTTTTCTTTTAGCAATATCTCGCATTTGGACTTCCCAGGCAATTTGTTTAGATGCATATATTTTTCAAATTCACTCATCACAACTCGTTGTTCCTGCGGCGTCGACTTCTTTTTTCCTGAAATATAAAATACCAAGATGCATACCATAACATGAATCAGAATGACAACTGCAACAATTTACGTTTATGTGTGTCGTCCACATAATAATGATATTATATGAACAACATTTCAAATCATCGGATGAGGACATAATGTTAAAAATATATACAATAAGAACAATTTTGCTGTTTCATGTTGCCAGAAATATACATGTTATATCCAAGATAAAAATTATACTATAACGCAAAGTAATGCAAATATTCCTCCAAACAATTATTACACACGCAAATAACTATATTCGGGTTTAATGAATTGGTCCACTGGAAGGTGTGGTATAGCCTATATTTCTAATAGCACCTCCTAGTGGTATACCGTAAGCAACACTGTACATGAAACAAGAGGGCCAAGATGGCCCTAGTTTGCTCACCTGAGAGGAGTCGGTTCATTCAATCTTTACCAAACGTCAAACTTGACCTAGATATTGTCCAGACAAACATCCTGGTCAAGTTTCATCACTATTGAACCAAAACTCAAGCATATGGAGTGATTTTATGTTTGTAAGATTTGACCTGGTGACCTATATTTTGAGTTGACCCCCCTCACCATACATCAAACTTTGCTTACAAAAATAAATATTATGACCAAGATTCATAAAATCTGAAACAAAATTGTGACCTCTAGAGTGTTTACTAGGATTTTGTATAATATAATGAAAATTTGGACAATCTAAAGGCAATAATTATGGCATTTAATTATATGATATATATAAAACCAATCTTTTCACCGAGTTTCATGATGATTGGGCAAAAAATGTGACTTCTAGAGTGTTCACAAGCTTTTTTTACTATATAAATATGAGAAAACTGCCTCCCCCCCCCCCCCCCGGCAGCCATGTTATTCAACTGACCGGAACCATTTTCCAACTCAACTGTCATATCAAGGAAACAAATGTTCTGACCAAATTTCATGAAAATTGGGCCAAAAATGTAACTTCTAGAGTGTTCACATGTTTTCACTATATACATACATGTATAGAGAAAAATGCCCCACCCACTGGCGGCCATTTTTTTTTCACTGATCTGGACCATTTTCAAACTCGTCCGAGATATCAATAAAACCAATGTTTTGAGTAACTTTCATGATGATTGGGCAAAAATTGTGACTTCACGAGTGTTTACAAGGTTTCTCTATAGCCAAATAAGGAAAACTGCCCCCCCCCCCACCCCCCCCCCCCCCCCCCGCCCTGGCAGCCATGTTATTTAACTGACCAGAACCATTTTCGAACTCAACTCTCGTATCAAGGAAACAAATGTACTGACCAAATTTCATAAAAATTGGGCCAAAAATGTGACTTCTAGAGTGTTCGCATATTTTCACTACATACATATAGAGAAAAATGCCCCGCCCACTGGTGGCCGTGTTTATCAACGATCTGCATCATTTTCGAAAAACAATATTTGACCAACTTTCATGATGATTGGGCAAAAATTGTGACTTCTAGAGTGTTTACAAGGTTTCTCTATAGCCAAATAAGGAAAACTGCCCCGCCCACTGGCGGCAATGTTTTTCAACGGACCGAACCACTTTTTAACTTGACCAACATATCATTAAGACAAACATTTTGACAAAGTAACATGAAGATTGGGCATGAAATGTGACCTCTACAGTGTTTACAAGTTTTTTCTTTTTTTTGACCTAGTGACCTAGTTTTTGACCCAGCACAACCCAGTTTCGAACTCCACCGAGACTTCATTGGGACAAAACTTCTGACCAAGTTTCATTAAGATTGGACAATAAATGTGGCCTCTAAAGTGTTTACGAACAAATGTGGACCGACGGACGACGGACAAAGACTGGTCACAAAAGCTCACCTGAGCAATCAGGTGAGCTAAAAATATACCTAATTGCAGTGGATATATGAGTGTTTTCCTCTGTCTTGTACAAAAGACCTTGACTTTTAACCTGGGGCAGAGTTCATATGAAATGTTGGTATACCCAAGACGGGGGTCAACGATTTTCAGGGATGCTTTCTGCAAAAAATGGGGATCCCAAGCAAATGTCGAGATGTGTGTGCACTGTCTATGAATGCTTTATTGATAAAAAGTTAGTAAATATAACACCAACATACCTCTTTTTAGACTTGTTGAAAGTATAGCAAGTATGATGACAATATTATTGTTTTATTTGAACCAGTTCAGATAAAGTAAAATTATATGCAATCATCAACACATGCATATTCCGTCAGACTAGTGGATTCTTATTAGACAGCATATACAATATCCAGATTAAAATTTGCTTTACACAACAATTAAGTATTTATATCACATAAACATTTTAAAATACATAATAAGATAATCGATCAATAGATCTAAACAATTAAATATCAGAGAAAGATTGAACTCATTAAATAATTAATCATACAGACGGCTATGTTGATTAACATTTCGATGTAAATGCGCTGTAACCCTGCGAGCTCACTTTGGTGTATACCAGATTTTGACCCAAACTTATGTATACACACTGCAGTGCGTTTTATTTGTTTTTGTTTCGATATTTTGTAATAGCAATTATAGAAGTGGTTTGAAGTGGTACGCAATCTTATCATTGGCTATAGTATAGTTTTTGTTGAAATAATGTCCAATGCCTTATTAATTCAGAAGTGTAAATAAAATCAAACTATAATGCGCACAGTCCGTTTTTAGTTGTATTACCTGTAATGGTGGGAAGTTCAGAATCAGGTCCGATCTGCTTACAACTATACACCAGGCTTTTTTTCAAATATATTCACCTACATTATGTTAGATTTATTATTTTAACATTGAACGCCAAACGAAACGCCAACAAAAGCTTAAAGCCAGTGCCTATATATTAATTAATCGTAAACCAGCAAAGGTTGTCAAGACACACAATTATAACTCTTACATAATACAAGCACCATTCCGGGCGAGGATACAGCAGAAATAAAAACTACATATTAAAAACCTATGAATTTTTACCAGAGATATCAGGTATTAAACAACTGTTGTTCTAGCTAACAATCAAGCACTGGATAATGAAGTCATACGTAACAACTATTAGTTCATTTATGTCTTCTCAAAGTTCCTCAACAGTTAAACGTTCAATTAACAAGGGATGTTTGTAAAACACGCATGCCACCCATGTGGGCTGTCAGTTGTTGTGGCAGCCATTGTGTGAATATGTTTTTTGTCACTATGACCTTGACCTTTGACCTATTGACCTGAAAATCAATAGGGGTCATCTGCCAGTCATGATCAATGTACCTATGAAGTTTCATGATTCTAGGCCTAATTATTCTTAAGTAATCAGCAGGAAACCATTTTACTGTTTCAAGTCACTGTGACCTTGACCTTTGACCTAGTGACCTGAAAGTCAATAGGGGTCATCTGCGAGTCATAATCAATGAACCTATGAAGATTCATGATCCTTAAGGCGTAAGCGTTCTTTAGTTATCATCCGGAAACCATTTTTCTGTTTCTAGTCACTGTGACCTTGACCTTTGACCTAGTGACCTGAAAATCAATAGGGGGCATCTGCGAGTCATTATCAATGTACCTATTAAGTTTCATGATCCTAAACGTAAGCGTTCTTGAGTTATCATCCGGAAACCGTTTTACTATTTCGAGTCACTGTGACCTTGACCTTTGACCTAGTAACCTCAAAATCAATAGGGGTCATCTGCCAGTCATGAGCAATGTACCTGTGAAGTTTCATGATCCTAGGCATTCTTGAGTTATCATCCGAAAACCATCTGGTGGACGGAGGGACCGACCGACCTACCCACCTACCGACATGTGCAAAACAATATACCCCCTATTCTTCAAAGGGGGCATAATAATGATAACAATATATCCTTCAAATTTCTAATTTACTTACTTTTGTATTTATGTTTGCAATGTATGAATTGATCACATGATAAATAGTAACAGACATCAGGGGTGGCGAAATCTCAAAAAACTATACTTGTCCACGGACAACCATTTAGGAAATTTAACTTGTCCGTTGCTGAACTACACTTGTCCGTTAATGTTTATATAAATTATAAACGCATTTATTGATTAATGTAAAACAATGTGGAATATACCAAAATGAGTATGATTTGCTAGTTTTGTTTATAGTTGTATTTCAATAGTACATTCATTATAGCAGTATATTATAAACAATATAAAGACTTTCTAATACTTTTAATCTTGCAAAGGTAGTGTTATTAAAACATGTGTTGAACATAAGTACATCGTAATCTTAACAAATTAAACTAGTTCAATATGTCGACCTCATCAGACTGAGGCTTTGCGCCGCTACTGGTAGCAATTTGATTATCATCAACTGGTAACCATTGAATATCTGTGAGCCAAGTTTCTTGAAAAGTTCTGGCGCGTTTAATAGATCATATTTTTTTCATAATCTTTCTTAGTTTTTTTGGGAGGTGGACTGCTCAAAGCTTCGGGTTTCTGCTCCGTTGTTGAAGATTTAAAAAAAAAGTTCCATCTTTACCATTAAAGTCGTCTTTAATAACAAGGTAGACCGTGTTTTGATTATCTTACTTTGATACTTTTTATTTCCATCTGATTGTAAAAAAAAAGAAACCAGTCTGTACACTGTCTAACAGTCGGGCCGAATGTTTAAAATGCGGCATGCTCCTGGTCTCTTATAGAATAAAGGAGATCACTGCGCATGAGAGTGCCCGTATTTTAGCTTGATTGCTCCGCAAATAGCACTGACAATGTAATCGCATGTCAACATCCGGTTTTGTAAAACTTAATTTAAATTACGGCTTTAATACAATGTATTTTTTTCATTTGCATACCTGGACCCGACTTTTAAAAAACTTGTTGTCCACGGACAACTTAATTGAAAAAAATCAGTTGCCCAGACAAGCAAATGTACGACTCGGGCAACTCGGACATTTGATTTCGCCACCCCTGGACATTAACATACTCATGCACCCCACTTAACCCAAAAACCAGGAACCTATCCAAAAATGTTTGTATAGGTCTATGCATTAACCTGCACCAAATGATATTATTGAGATACCGTCAATGGGAAATCTCAGAGCGATATTTTTGGGAAGCACTTAAATGGATACCATTGATGTTGCTTCACAGTGCTCATCATTTTGAAGAACAAATATTGCAAAGTTCTATCTTAAATATAAATAAAAGTAATTAAAGGTAAATTTTAATCTGATAAACATTATTTACAGTTTGTTCACAGGTTACATGTATATAACGTATACAATGAATCTTATGTAAGTAAATGTTTGTTGTGTGTATACATTTAATGATTTATCAAGAGGTTTCTATATCATAGCATGTTTTCATTATACAAACAAACAATGTTAAGCTTCTCAATTAGGCAATGCATTTATAAACAATGTACACGCAAATATTGACCGAAACAAAATCCAATCGTGTCCCAAAACAAAGACAAGAGCACCGCATAATGGAAGCCACGCTCGGCTGCGAACGCTTGTCCGAATTTTTTTTTCACAGTGACCTTGACCTTTGACCTAGTGACCCAAAAATGGGTGTGGCGTGTAGAACTCATCAAGGTGCATCTACATATGAAGTTTCAAAGTTGTAGGTGGAAGCACTTTGATTTTAGAGCCTATGTTTAAGTTTATATTAGAGGTCACAGTGACCTTGACCTTTGACCTAGTGACCCCAAAATGGGTGTGGCATGTAGAACTCATCAAGGTGCATATACATATGAAGTTTCTTTGTTGTAAATGGAAGCAATTTGATTATAGGGCCTATGTTTAGTTTTATATTAGAGGTTAAGTGACCTTGACCTTTGACCTAGTGACCCGAAAATGGGTGTGGCTTGTAGAACTCATCAAGGTGCATCTACATATGAAGTTTCAAAGTTGTAGGTGGAAGCACTTTGATTTTAGAGCCTATGTTAAAGTTTTATATTAGAGGTCACAGTGACCTTGACCTTTGACCTACTGACCCGAAAATGGGTGTGGCGTGGTGAACTCAACAAGGTGCATCTACATATGAAGTTTCAAAGTTGTATGTGGAAGCACTTTGATTTTAGAGCTTTCACAGTGTTTTGCATTTATATATGCAGTCATTTGCATATTTAAAGATTTTATAGTAATAGTTTTATAGTTATTTGATCATTTGAATAATTGTTTAATAGTATATGTCATTTGTATATTTGTTTATTGTTGTAGGGTTTCATGATCTTGTACAGCTACACTTGATATCTGTTTTCTTGTCAATCTCTGGCAATATGATATTTAGGGGTAACACAATTTTAGTTGTAAATGCAATATTATACAACATATTTACATCACTTATTGTTAAGAGAATCATCAAATACCTTTCCAATATTTCCAATATAAGCAACAATGCTTGTTAAAGATTATTGCATCAACATTACATCCTTCTACAGTTTTGCTGTAACACTTTTTCAATATTCCAATATTGTCAACAATGCATGTAAAAGATTATAACATAACATAAATTAAGTCACAAACAAATTATTCATGTTGAGATCTTAAATGACAGCCTGTCATTGTATATCTTAATCAAAGCTCCCTTTTGATGTTACAACATACTTTGTTGTCATTACCTAATTGTGGGTCAGAGCAAATCTAAACCAAATGTGACCATAACAACAGCAGATGGCAACCAACTCCTATATAAGCCAAACGCAGAATGGATTCTATACCTCTGCTCTATTGCCATCTTGCTGTGTGTTTGTGTCAATAAAGTTCTACAGTTAATGTTGCTCTGACTTACAGGTAAGACATTTATTTTATTTCTACTTTACTTGTATACGTGATATAAGTTCAGTATTTTGTATGTATTACCATTGTTCATTCTACATGCAAGTCTAAATATTTGGTGATTATTTTATATATTAAAATTCTTCAGTTACCTCTTGCTAAAAGCGAGTTATTCCCTAAAGTTTGATGTTTTAGATATTGAATACTTTCAGTTGTAAAATTTGTATTGTTAACAATTAATAACATTTGTTCATGACCTCTGCTCTATTGCCATCTTGCTGTGTGTTTGTGTCAATAAAGTTCTACAGTTAATGTTGCTCTGACTTACAGTCTTTCATTATCCTGCGCACTTGGGGAAACAACGTGAAAGTAACAAATCGGTCACTCATAAGAAAGAGCACACGCTAACCGAACGTGTGACAGAGCCAATGTTAAGGTCTTAGTACGACGACTACGGCGGACGACGAGCTGGCTATTACAATACCTCAGGTTTTCTCCGAAAACAGCCTAGCTAAAAATGGGTGTGGCGTGTAGAACTCAAGGTGCATGCACATGTGAAATTTAAAAGTTGTAGGTGGAAGCACATTTATTGTAGAGCCTATGTTAAAGTGTAATATTAGAGGTCACAGGGACCTTGACCTTTGACCTCGTGACCCAAAAATGGGTGTGGCGTGTAGAACTCATCAAGGTGCATGTACATGTGAAATTTAAAAGTTGTAGATGGAAGCACATTTATTGTAGAGCCTATGTTAAAGTTTAATATTAGAGGTCACAGGGACCTTGACCTTTTACCTCGTGACCCAAAAATTGACAAATCAATCATTTGAGTTATAAATAATGAAAATAATTAATATTTACAGTAACTGTGAAAAGAACTTAAATTCTTGGTAAGGAAATATATAATATGAGATTTATAATTATATAAATTACTTCCTTTGAAAATAATCGTCTCTAACAAATCTCTATTTTTAGTAGCAATTTATTAAAAGCCACTACCGTGACTGTAGATTCACCACTCAAAATGTGCAGCTCCATGAGATACACATGACGTTTGACCTAGTGACACAAAAATGGGTGTGGCGTGTAGAACTCATCAAGGTGCATGTACGTGTGAAATTTAAAAGTTGTAGGTGGAAGCACATACATTGTAGAGCCTATGTTAAAGTTTAATATTAGAGGTCACAGGGACCTTGACCTTTGACCTCGTGACCCGAAAATTGACAAATCAATCATTTTAGTTACAAATAATGAAAATAATAAATCTGTACAGTAACTGTCAAAAGAACTTAAATTCTTGGCAAGGAAATATATAATATGAGATTTATAATTATATAAATTACTTCCCTTGAAAATAATTGTCTCTAACAAATCTCTACGTTTAGTAGCAAATAGTTAAAAGCCACTACTGTGACTGTAGATTCACCTCTCAAAATGTGCAGCTCCATGCCATACACATGCATGCCAAATATATAAATTTTAAATATTGAATAATTATCTCCATTTAAAGCTTATTACTTCCCTTAAATGTGTATTTTTTACCGTAGACCTTGAAGGATGACCTTGACGTTGACCTTTTAACACAATGTGTTTGTCAGAAACACAATGCCGCCTTCTGCGCCGCTTTGATTTATTTAACAAAAATATATACGTTGGCAGGTCAGATAACTATGTCCATTTAAAGCTTATTACTTCCCTTGACTTTGTTTTTTCGACCCTAGACCTTGAAGGATAAGGTTTACCTTGAAATTTTACCACTCAAAATGTGCAGCTCCATGAGATACACATGCATGCCAAATAGCAAGTTGCTATGTTCAAGATTTAAAAAGTTATGGCCAATGTTAAGTTTTAAGCACGATGCCTACAGCAGACGGCTTACAACAAACTGGCTATGACAATAGCTAGAGTTTTCTCCGAAAACAGCCGAGCTAAAAAACTAGTTCCATAAAATTTATTAAGCTTGTAGTGACTTATTGGTTTGTGTTTAAATATGACTAGATATAGTGAGCCTAATGATTCAGGTTTATTAAAGATTGATTTTGAGGGGTAAATAGTTTTGAAATTAATGTGCATGCATAAGCGTATGTTTATCCAGTTTATTGTTGTCTTAATATAAAATTTGACTTCTAGAGCATTCAAAAACGCCCACTGGCACTCATATTGGTAGAAGAGATAGACCATTTTCAAACTCACAAGAGATGTCATTCAAAAGCATGTTCTGAGCAAGTTTTATGAGGAATAAATATGTCTGTAGAGTGTTTAGAATATTTTCATTCAATTTGAGCTAGCAACCTTGTGTTTGAACCCAGTTTTGTACTTCGCAGAGATATCACTGAAACGATTGTTTTCATGAAGCACAGATCATGTGGATAATGACAATGAACTCAACAAAATATTTAAAAAAGAGCTGTGTTTGTAAAACAAAATGCCCCCTACTGAGCTTTGAAGCCGCACTGCAGCTATTTTAGAAAAAAAGACCTTTGACCTTGAAGGATAACCTCGGCCTTGACCTTTCACCACTCAAAATGTGCAGCTCCATGAGATGCACATGCCTGCCAAATATCAAATCTTCAATATTGCAAAAGTTATGACCACACTTAAAGTTTTGAGACAGACAACACATACAATGACAAACAGATAGGCCAAAAACAATATACCCCCAATCATTTGACCCGGCGGCATACAATTTCCTAACTCAACAGATGAAAATTACACAAATAATAAACACACACATAAAAATGAACAAATTAAATGCTGTCTGATTTCTAGCTGCATGTTTCTTTTTAAGTATTATGCCTGCTAAACTGAATGTTTCAACGCAAGTTAATGATGCGATACAATGAGGACTTTGTAATGAAAGAGTATAGTTTATCACTAACAAGGTCACTTTCAAGATATTAACACATGCTATGAATAGTTAGATGCTTGTCTGCAACATGTTGATTCAATGGTCAAATGTTTTTGTATTTAACTAGCAGCACCATTAACATGTTTGAACTTTGATTTTTAGCGTGACCTTGACCTTCGATGAAGGCTTTCAGTCCTTGCACGTAAAACGCCTTCTGCACGTGATGAACATTTTTGGCAAATTACTTTTAAACATTGCATGATGCATAGTTCAAGTTACGGTGCAGAAAAGCTGTAATTTTCTAAAATCAAACATTTGACCTGTAAGGTATGTTTGAATCTGACCTTTGATCTCTGATTCTTAACTTGACATTTGAGCTACTAGAGAGAAGATTGTTACACATGATACACATTTGATCTCTGATTCTTTACTTGACATTTGAGCTACTAGAGAGAAGATTGTTACACATGACACACATTTGATCTCTGATTATTTACTTGACATTTGAGCTACTAGAGAGAAGATTGTTACACATGACACACATTTGATCTCTGATTCTTTACTTGACATTTTAGCTACTAGAGAGAAGATTGTTACACATGACACACATTTGATCTCTGATTCTTTACTTGACATTTGAACTACTAGAGAGAAGATTGTTACACATGACACACATATGATCTCTGATTCTTTACTTGACATTTGAGCTACTAGAGAGAAGATTGTTACACATGACACACAATCTCAAATGGATAGCATGTGAAGTGCATCATATTAAAATTGCATGATGAATGACAAAGGCATCGTCAGTGAGCAATGTGCTTTCAGGCTTAATATTTAGATGGTGGTAATCAATTTTTAAATAGCGGGATGAATGAAAAATTACAGTGCAGACGACTTTGTCGTAACACGTGCAGGCAAATAAAAGCCACAGTCACATTGAATCTTATAAAAACAAGAAAAGTTGTTGATATGATAAACTTTGTTTATGGATCTGTGCAAATACCTTGATAAACAGAATAATAATTAAGTGTAGGGTAATTAAAAGGTAGTAATAAGTGTAAGGTAATGGTGTTAATGAATTGCAATTCTCCTCATTGATATCTACAGTACACACCCATGACAGTTCATGTTGAAATATTGTAGTCTTTTTAAGATAGATGTAAAGCCTTAAACGTTACATCATACAAACACAACAAAGGGCAATAACTCTTAAAAAGTGCAGGGTTATGGTTATTGTGCATTGCACATCTTCCCATTAATTTCTACACATTCATGAAGTTTCATGTTGAAATAGTGTAGCCTATCTGAGATATTGCCCTGAAAAGTTCTATCATACAAATCAAACAAACACTTCTCACTATCAATATACCATCTGTCTATAATCTTCCTTGTTAAGAAGAACACTCAATGTTCTCAAGCAGTGGTTGAAGTGTGCGCTTATGACTTGGTATTAAATCTTCATTCTGCAGTATTTAGAGGGCGAATATTAAATTACAAGAAATTAAGTGGCCATACAAATTGTTAAATTAATACTTTTAATATCATTTACAATGTATAAGCTTCAAACTTTGAAATGGTGTTATGAAGTCTGAGAAAACATATAGGGATCAACCTTATATGTTCATCCAATGATCCCAAATCTGTAAAATTAAGCCTGTAGGAAAATGATGTCTTACATATGGCCTAATTTGAACATGATGGTCTTAGATATCGCTTTTGCATAGTTTTTAGAACATCTGTTCAAAGTAATTTTATCCATAAAGTCTTAATAAAATATATCCTTCCAGGAATTGACACACAGACGCATGACAAAACAAGACTATTGCTCCACCATTGTCAGAAATTCCACCATTGTCGGAATTTTTTTTATTTGTTGCCATAGCAACCTGATTTTTTTACGTAGAACAAAACATTGAAATGGCGTGCATAATGTCCATATTGCCATCTATCCATGTTTCAAGTTTCATGAACAAATATTAATAACTTTTAAAGTTATCGCAGGATCCAAAAAAGTGTGACTGACTGACAGACAGACAGACAAAGTCCCAGTGGGCATCAAACGTTGTGCGAACGTTGCTGCAACGTAATATTTAGGTCGCAACGTTGGCAACCATTACCGAACGTTGCCACAACGTTGCATACAAAACATTACCTGGACGCCCGGGTAATGTTTTGTATGCAACGTTGTGGCAACGTAATATTTAGGTCGCAACATCGGAAACCATTACCGAACGTTGCCACAACGTTGCATATAGGGCTGTTAAGATACATTCGAATATTCAAATTACTCGAATACGGCTGTGGACGAATCGTATTCGTTATTCGCCACCTCCCGAACCGAATATTTGATGAATAGAAACAACCTGGTTCGAGTTTGAAAGTTTAATCATCTTGCCTTACAAATGAAGGTTCATACAATTAACCCCTATATTTAAATGTTCTTCTCCTTATTCCGGCGTTTTTCATCATGTTTACCCCACCCACTATGTTACACAGTGAGAATATCAGCAAAAATGACGGGCACCAGTTAAATATTTACGACATTGAATTGAAAAATCTTTCGAGGGTTGTTTAATGTTTATTTAGGTAAATACGACTCGACGTCGAGTGATTTGATGCTTAAACATACACACAAAGGATTAGCAGCTGGAATTTCTTTTTTGTTTATCTTTACGACAATGATTGTGCAACTTATCAACAAACATGGAGCCTTGCGAAGGGAATGCTATTGGTATCGTTGACATGCCTGCCAAATACACATTTTTTGTCTGGCGCTATTTGGTTTTCCCAAAAAAGACAATGAGACGAAGACAATTTGCAGTGTTTTGTTATTTCAAAGTGTTATATTTCATATTGTCAGTATGCAATGATACTCAATCAAATTGACAAATACACATATTTTCATACTATATAATGTCATGTCAAGTTGTCAGTATTACTTTTGTTCATTAAAACTCATATTCACAAATAAATATTCGAATTTGCTATCCTGTTTTCGTAATACGTATCGTATTCGTCACCTAGTGTATTCATTACAGCCCTAGTTGCATACAAAACATTACCCGGACGTTTCATCAAATGTTGCAGTTGAGTTGTCACAATGGTGTATAGGAAAGTTTTCCCGATGTTTTTTTCCAACGTTGCTGCAATGTTGTATTTAGGTTGCATTCAAACGTTGCAGTTTGGTTGTCACAATGGTGTATATGAAAGTTTTCCCGACATTTTTTTTCCAACGTTGCTGCAACGTTGTATTTAGGTTGCATTCAAACGTTGCATTTTGGTTGTCACAATGGTGTATATGAAAGTTTTCCCGACGTTTTTTTCCAACGTTGCTGCAACGTTGTATTTAGGTTGCATTCAATTGTTGCAGTTTGGTTGTCACAATGGTGTATATGAAAGTTTCCCCCACGTTTTTTTCCAACATTGCTGCAATGTTGTATTTAGGTTGCATTTAAACATGGCAGTTTGGTTGTCACAATGGTGTATATGAAAGTTTTCCCAACTTTTTTTTCCAACGTTGCTGCAACGTTGTATTTAGTTTGCATTCAAACGTTGCAGATTGGTTGTCACAATGGTGTATATGAAATTTTTTCAACGTTTTTTTTCCAAACATTGGTGCAACGTTGTATTAAGGTTGCATTCAAACGTAGTATTTTTTAATTCTCTTTTTTTAAAATAATAAAAAAATATAAAAATAAACAAACTATTTACTGCCAACCACTCTTTCGAGTATTATCGGCAGATATGCACACTGTCGAGTCTGTTTCCTAGAAAGAACCAGTACTTGGTGTCTAAAGAAGAGATAATAAAATGCTCCCCGAGTAGGAATCGTACTTAATAATAATACAGTTCATGCATAGCATCAATAAAAATATGATTTCTTGTAAATTTTAGAAATTCAATTTTTTTAATTTTACAGATCAGTTGCTTAAACTTAAAGATGCTAAAGATGAACTTTAACTCAAAATCGCCAGATAAAATATTTTGTTTAAGTTGTGTTATGCATTTAAATGGTAGAATCTAGTTTGAAAGTGTCAACAAAAAATAAATAGTCAACATTTTTGTCTGAAACTTTCAATTGTCGCCTTGGTGTGGCGGATGAGGTGCCGCCAAGCGATCCGGAGTTGGTGGGTTCGATTCCCACTCGGGGAGCGTTTCATAAACTCCTCTATAGACATCAAATAATGGTTCTTTCTAAGAAATGAACTTGAAAATGTCCATAACTGCCGATACGTATCGAAAGAGCGGTTGGCAGTAAATATTTTTTGTTTATTTTATATTATTTAAAAAAATAGCATTTAAAAATACTGCGTTTTAATGCGACCTAAATACAACGTTGCAGCAGCGTTGGGCAAAAAACGTCGGGAAAACTTTCATAAAGACCATTGGTACAACAAAACTGCAACGTTCGAATGCAACCTAAATACAACGTTGCAGCAACATTGGATGCCCACTGGGGCGCAAACCATTATGTCCTCTCCGGTGAAACCGGTAGGGGACAAAAACATTGCAAATTCATAAGCTATCGGAAAATATTACAGAACAAATTCATTTTGCAATTATTATACCATATTTGTTACCAATGTGATCCCAACGGCTAGTCCAGCTTTTACACCATGGGCATCAGTAATATAAAAAATAATTACACAGTAACTTTAAACTTTGTTTTTTCAGACCATTGTTAATACATGTATATTGCATTAATAAAGTGCATATAAAAATGTGTCCACTTATTTTATAGATGTGTTTTATTCCAGGGGCATGATATTAAGACATTTAGTTTTTGAACATTCTAATATATTATCCCTGATGACCAATACAGGTAAAACAGCTGCCTATATATTTTGAAAAATGTTGATAGAGGATCACCCAAAGATCATTTATTGGAAGGTTCATTAGAATCTGCTTAGTGGTTGATAGAGGATCACCCAACGATCATTTATTGGAAGGTTCATTAGAATCTGCTTAGTGGTTAATAGAGGATCACTCAAATATCATTTATTGGAAGGTTCATTAGAATCTGCTTAGTGGTTGATAGAGGATCACCCAATAATAATTTATTGGAAGGTTCATTAGAATCTGCTTAGTGATTGATAGAGGATCACCCAATGATCATTTCTTGGAAAGTTCATTAGAATCTGCTTAGTGGTTGATAAAGGATCACCCAATGATCATTTATTGGAAGCTTCATTAGAATCTGCTTAGCGGTTGAGGTGGAGATTTGAAGCAGATTGTAGAAGACACTCAAAGACTGACCAATAACCACATTAGCTAACAATCATTGTAGAAGACACACACAGAATGACTAATGACCATATTAGCTAACAATCGTTGTAGAAGACACACAAAGACTAACCAATAACCACATTAGCTAACAATCGTTGTAGGCTTGTACTAAAATTCTATGCAAATTCTGTATAGAGTCTGTACAAAATCTACCCAGAATCAAGATATTATTTATTTTTTCTGTGCAGAGAGGACACATACCCAGAATATACCTTGAAATCTGTACAGATTTTCTAAGCAGAATTACAATGAAGCAGAATTGTATCTGTACAGATTCTTACACCAGACAGAATTTGAACACTTAGAATTCTTTACAAGACCGATTCTTATCACTTTGCATTTAAGCAAGGCAGAATTTTGTTCTTGGTAGAAAAATTAGGCAGAATGTTGGGACTTAGAAAAAAATCTGATACAAAATTTCAAAATGGGACTTGTATAATTTAAGAAACATACTACTGATTTCAGTTTCTAATTGATTATTGCAGGAAACATTTCTGTATTCACCGAAAACAAACATTAATGCTAAATGCATACAATAGTTAAAATGACCAAAAAATACAGCATATTATTAGCAACAAAAAAATACAGCAGTCTTGTTCATGCAGGGATGGAAATAAGTGGTTGCCCGTGAGCCCGGGGCAAGTAGATTTTAGCCTGGGCAACTTAAATTCAAAAGTTGGTAGTCCAGCCGGGCAACTAGCTTTTTTAAGCTTGAAACATTCAAGTACAATTAAACATTTAATAAAATTGGCGACTGTTGATTAATAATTTTAATAATAATTATTCATAAAGGCCAAGGAAATTATTCAACTCAGACTCATATAAAGACATTATACACAGAAAGAGTGTAATGTAAGCAATTTTGTTCAGTTAATATCTTTTATTTAAAGAAAGTATAAGATACACATGACAATACATGTACATTGTACTGGGCTCGTTAGTCTTTAGCTGGGCAACCAAAATAGTAAAGATGGTTGCCCGTGTGGGCAACCAATTGTAAAACGTTAGTTATCATCCCTGTCATGCCATAAGGAACATAGAAAGTTTTCAACTTAAACCAACAGGCTTCAAGAAAAATCTATATTGGAGTAAAATAAGGTTTTTATTCTTTTCTTATTGCTGGATTAATTGTCCAAAAATACTGAAAATTGCTAGAAAATGTCTGCTGTATCTCAGCAGTGACATTTTAACTGATATTGAAAGATAGAGAGATCCAATAACGATAATGTGGTTATCTCCGCTGTCTGTCCGTCCTGGTCACTATCTCCTCCTACACTTTTAGCACTAGAACCTGGAAACATACACTCATGGTATATATGAGCATAAGTGCGACAGCGACAGAACTTTGATCGGACCACTGGGTCACAATGTATGGGGGTTGGGGTTGGACTGGGTCAGAGTTTTTCCTGCGATTGCGATTCGAAAAAGGCTCATAACTACTGTGTCCCTTCAGATATTGCTTTCATATTTGGTATGCATGTGTATGTACACAAAACCTTTCCATGCGCATACAAATTTGTACCGCTGTGACCTTGACCTTGAACTTGAAGTCAGCGTTCAGGTTTCGAAATCTGCGACTGCGATTCGAAAAAGGCCCATAACTACTGTGCCCCTTCAGATACTGCTTTCATATTTGGTATGCATGTGCATCTGGACAACACCTTTCCATGCGCATGAATTTGGGGTTTGCGTTCAGGTTTGTTTCAAAATCTGCGACTGTGATTCAAAAAAAGCTACTAACTTCAGTGTCCCTTCAGATATTGCTTTCATATTGATACGCATGTGTATCGAGACAAGACCTTTCCATGCGCATAAAAGTGTTGACCCCTGTAACCTTCACCTTGAACTTAGGGTCAGCATTTTAAAATTTTGAAATCTATTATGTGGTTATCTCCGCCGTCTGTCCGTCCCTCCTGGCCACTATCGCCTACTACACTATTAGCACTAGAACCTTGAAACTTACACACATGGCAGCTATGAGCATATGTGCGACAGTCCACTATTTGGAATTTTGATCTGACCCCTGGGTCAAAAGTTATGGGGGTTGGGGTGGGGCCGGGTAAAATATTTTCACTCATTTTTTTAGGTAATTTTACATTAAATTCTTCATTTCTGCACCTATCTACTTCAAATTGATACTGAACATATCTTATGATAATACGGTCAATCTCAACTATGCATGGCCCCATTACCAACCCTGGGGCGCCACTGGGTCAAACATGCTGCGTGGGTATACGCGTCGGCTTCTGCTTGCAATTTCTAGTTATGAATTGCAGTTCTCCTCATTGATATCTACGCACCCAAGAAGTTTCATGCTGAAATCTTGTAGCGTATCTGAGATATAGCCATGAAAAGTCACATCATACAACAAAAACAAAGGGTAATAACTTTTAATTTAAAAAGTGGAGGGTTATGGATTTTGTGCATGGCAATTCTTCCCATTTATTTCTACACACCCATTAAGTTACATGTTGAACTTTTGTATCGTATCTGAGATAAAATTAGCCCTGAAAAGTTGCATAATACAAACAAAAAAAAGGGCAATAGCTCTTATAAAATAAAGTGTAGGATTATGGTTCTTGTGCATTACATGTCTCTGCATTGATATCTATATAACTATGAAGATATATTGATATAGTTTCTAAGATTTAGGTAGCCCAAACAGGTTTTGTGACAGACGGACGGACGGACTGACAGACGGACGGACAACGCCAATTCTATATCCCTATGAACATTTGAATCTAACATGATTTTTTGTTATATAATTGGCACGTTTTCCACCAAACAATAAATAAATGTGTTTTCGTGATGTCTACACACCAAAACCATCATAAATTATATCGGGTCCATAAACATTATTTGAGATAATTACATTAAATAAGATATTATTGCTTACTGTATAATGCAAATTTAATACAAAATAAACACAACGAAAACATGTTTGGGAACTAATATATATATAGTGACTAATACTTGGAAAGTTTTACTGTCCTGAAAGCAGAAATTATATGTTTTTTAAATGTTTCCTATATTGCAAATTTAAGGAGGCCCATTTTGCTGAACTGAACTTTTTGGGATTTGTGGAACTACCATCTCAACACAGGGCTTTCTTTCTTACTTTTGTATAGCAGAAGTAAACTGATCAATTAATGAAAAAGTCACAAACATTTCAAACTCCTCAAAATTGTTTTCTTTTTTAAAACTAGTCACAAACTTGTAGAAATTATGAAAGTAGGTTTTTGTATTCACGAACATAGTAAAATATTATAATATTTTCATTTGCTGGACACTTTTGCTTTCAACAAATAACATCATACATCTTCTATAAATTAAAAAAAAATCAGACAGGTTAACTATTGTCAATCATATCAAATTCAATAGTAAATATATTTGACAAATATTAAAATGTATGTATATGATTGTATTGTCTGTTGTTTGGCTGTACACATAAGTTATACATTGAATTTGTGTTCCTTTGTATGTCATATTATTTACCAAGATTAAAACCTTTGTCAATAACAATTGTGCCATGCCACATAGGATTCCCTACACATAACAAATATTTACACTGTTTGAAAATGTAATGTATTTCATAAAAATGCAATTTAATTAATTTGAATAGAAATGAATCGAACTTTAATTAATGTCAACGCATATACATGGATACAAATACAATACACTGCAACTCCAATATATCGTGGTCCGTTATATCGCGCTGTCCAATATATCGCGAGTCGGCTATGGCTCCTAAAAAATCCGGCGAGAATAATCACTAAATGTAGTTATTTTATTTATTTTTTTTTATAAAGTTTTAATCTGAGAATATGCCAACTGCAATAAAACCGGTGCTGGCTAGTATTTGTTCACTCATTATTTCGCGCCTTCCTTGACACGCAGTGAAGCCTGAAAACAGACCATAAGTGACAGTGTTGTTTTCACACGTTTGAGTTGTTTGCAGCACTTGAGTTATGAGTGTCACATCCTCGATAGTAATGTCAGTTTATTGGTATATAAAGCGTTAAATTTCGCTATTGGGCATTCTGTCTCTGTACACGAATTACTAACCAAAAATGGCTACAAGCACTACCGCCACACGTAAACGAAAACAGTTCTCGATAACTGAAAAAATCGAGATCATAGAAAAGGTAAAATCTGGTCAGTCTCGATCGTCTGAAATAAAGGAATTCGGTGTCCCCGAAGGTACACTACGGGGATGGCTGAAAGACGAAGATAAGTTGAGAGCAGCATTGTTATTAACAATTCAACAAATGTCATATCCGCCATATTTTTGTTAGAACTGCGCATTCTTCTTGTGATGAATCTCGTTGCGTCTGTAAATATAAAATAAAAACAATTTTAAATTATAGTGGTTTGTTTCCTTTGTCATGCGGACCATCTGTTAGGGTAGATTCAAACGTTAACACACGTACACTGCATACGTCTTCATACGTATTTTACGCTTATACTTTTCGTTCAGTTGATTTTAGATCGTACCTTAAAATAAAAATAAATAATGGCATAACAATTATCACGATAATCAAAACATATTACGATATTCTTTTTTCCAGTTCAAATTGCACATGTTATAATTAGTTTGCAATTATTAAGACCGGAATATATAGCGGCGCCGTAAATGAACTGTCAACAATGGTGAAATTTGACACATTATATGCTACGCTATTTATTGAGACCTTTCTGGACTTATATTGCGCACTGGATATATCGCGGTCGCGATCTTTGGACCCCTTCAACCGCGATATATTGGAGTTGCAGTGTAATCAACTCCAGATTACTGCACTTGTCTCGCAATTAGCCATCGCTTAATTACTCATGGGTTTTGACTTTTGTCCCATGATCTTTCTTATTCAAGCCATTTCTGTTGTAAAAGTGACTGCTTAAATCTTACTGTGATTTCATTAAAGTGACTATAGACTTGAACAAATCTGCATCTGCAACCCTTTTTTGACTTTTTTTAACAAAGGATCTCAAGGTTTACTATACACTTTACTTATTTTATAATGCAATGGTGTGGTTTATTAGTTCAGGTTACTTTACAAAACTGTTTTCACCAGTTTCATACTTTTAATTCCGTAACAACAAGCAAAATCGTATAATTGATATCCCCCACCTTCTCATAATTTATATCTACACACCTACGTGCATGAAATTTCAGGCTGAGATAAAGCCCTAAAAAGTTTGTGACAAACAGCCGGAGGGATGGACTGATTATAAAGGCGGACTGATACAAACATATATCTCTCCGCCTTTGGCGGGGAATAATTATAATCCATTTAAACAAGCATAGCCCGTTTCCAGGGACAATTCTGTGAGACAGGTATGCATTTGCAGAAACAAGTATTGCTTTTAATAGTCAATGATTAACCGCTTGATATATTTAACTCAGATTATTGTTAATTAATTTAAATGAGCCGTGCTCTGTGAAAAGCGGGTTTAATGCATGTGGGTAAAGTGTTGTTCCATATATGCCTGTGCAGATTTTTGCTGTAAGATACTCTCTGTAAACGACACATACCATAAAGAAAGTTTCATCTCTCGATTAGCCTGTGTGGACTGCACAGGCTTATCTGGGTTACACTTTACGCACATGCATTAAAACCCCTTTTCACAGAGCAAGGTTCATTTAAGTAAATGTGAATAGTTTTATTCTGAGTAAAATTAAAAGTGAATTATTAAATAAAGCTATCGCAATTTAATTTAAAAATATTTATAACAAGACTATTGCCAAGCAATACATGTCCCCTACCGGCTCCACCATTGTCAGAAATATTTGTTTTTTATTTGTTGCCATAGCAACCATAATTTTTGACGTATGAACAAAATGAAATGACGTGCATAATGCCCTTATTGCCATCTATCAATGTTTCAAGTTTCATGAAAAAATATTAAGAACTTTCAAAGTTATCGCAGGATCCAGAAAAGTGTGACTGACTGACGGACTGACAGACTCACAAAGCGCAAACCATCAGTCCCCTCCGGTGAAATCGTTAGGGGACAACAAGCAATGTGTTTGTGAAACACTATGTCCCCATATATTTGACCTTTGATCTTGAAGGATGACCTTAACCTTGACCTTTCACCTCTCAAAATGTGCAGCTCCTTGAGATACACATGCATGCCAAATATCAAGTTGCTATCTTCTCAAGCAGTGGTTGAAGTGTGCGGTTATGACTTGGTATTAAAAACCAGTATTTAGAGGGAGAATATTAAATTACAAGAATTTAATGTGACCATACAAATTGTTCAATTAAATCTTTTAATATCATTTACATCGTATGTGCTTTAAACTTCGAAATAGCGTTATAAAGTCTGAGAAAACATCACACACTTTATAATGTAGTACAGTGACCACGCATTTATCCATACGCGTCCATTCCGGTACAAAATTTCGGAATTAACAAATCTTCCGGATTATCGAACCAGTGCCATTTTAAGAGTTAAATATTTACCTTATGACATAAACCTTATGTGTATGTACATTTACATACTTATTTTGCATCAAGAATGATATTTTCTTGTTACTAAAACATTTATTTAGTTAAAAAATAAAATGTTTGTTAAACAATGTAAATACAAAAACGTGTAACCGAATTTTCGAACAATCATGTACATGTGCACACATGACGTAAAGCTTTGTCAATGTTACAATCACACTGTTAAGCATTGATAGCGTAGTATTGAATCGATATTTCGTTGCTGTATACACTTTCCATGAGGACTGCGTGTATCTCGTGTGATACTGCCGCAGTGAAAAGACGTTGCCATGGGTGGAATGCGAGCTGTAAGCTGGTGGTGTCACAGAGTCACAAATCAAGGGTGTTGAAGGCAAATGACAATACAATATAAAACTGCTATACTGTTTTAATATCCTCATTTATAACCCGTCTCATACAACAGAATATTGAAATAATTAAAATAGCGACATGTAACGTTTGATGCGTTTTAAATGGACTGCTTAAATAATCCTAGCACAACTTTTCACACACGATGATGGTCCGATTGTAATCAGTGTCTTAATTGGTTGCATGTTCAGCTCATTAAAGACATTGTGTCATTTAATATGCATTGTGTAATGCAGAATTCAGTTTAAGTTTTAAGTCGGAGTCGAACCATGTTTATTCATGCCTATTAGCTATTACGCCTAAACATAATATTTCACGCCTCAGTGAAGGCGCTTTTGTTTAAACAATGGGATGGCGATAAAGCCTTAAACAACAATAATTCACGCCTCGGTGATTGCGCTTTTGTTTATATGGCGGGTGGGCGATTAAGCCCCCATGTTGGGAAGCATCCGGATTAACGAGACATAATTACAGCTAAATACACAGATCAGTGTCCCAAAATCTACGTCCGGATCCGGAACGCAAGATTCCAGACTTAACGGGACAAAATACTGCATAATAAATCCGTTCCCCTTGACTTTCGCCGGCATCGCGAGATTTCCGGATTAACACGGGGTCACTGTATTTATATTAATGCAAATGTGGAAAGTGAAAGTAAAAGCACAACAATGATAATATTTAACAAAATAGATTCATTAAACTAATTCTACAATACTCTTAATTAAGTGTTGCAGGTAAGAGTAGTTTTGTCATAGTATCAATCAAATCTAATCATAAATAAGTTATGGCAATTTTAGCAAAATTTAATAATTTGACCTTGAGAGTCAAGGTCATTCAAAGGTCAAGGTAAAATTCAACTTGCCAGGTACAGTAACCTCATGATAGGCAGATAGCATGAAAGTATTTGAAATTTGAAAGCAATAGCCTTGATACTTAAGAAGTAAAGTGGATTGAAACACAAAATTTAACCATATATTTTGACCTTGAGAGTCAAGGTCATTCAAAGGTCAAGGTAAAATTCAACTTGCCAGGTACAGTAAACTCATGATAGCATGAAAGTATTTGAAGTTTGAAAGCAATAGCTTCGATACTTAAGAAGTAAAGTGGATAGAAACACAAAATTTAACCATATATTCAAAGTTACTAAGTCAAAAAAGGGCCATAATTCCATAAAAATGACAACCAGAGTTATGCAACTTGTCCTTTTACTGTACCCTTATGATAGTTTGCGAGTGTTCCAAGTATGAAAGCAATATCTATGATACTTTAGGGGTAAAGTGGACCAAAACACAAAACTTAACCAAATTTTCAATTTTCTAAGTAAAAGGGGCCCATAATTCCGTCCAAATGCCAGTCAGAGTTACATAACTTTGCCTGCACAGTCCCCTTATGATAGTTAATAAGTGTTGCAAGTATGAACGCAATAGCTTTGATACTGTAGGAATAAAGTGGACCTTAACACAAAACTTAACCAAATTTTCAATTTTCTAAGTATAAAAAGGGCACATAATTCTGTCAAAATGCCAGTCAGAGTTACATAACTTTGCCTGCACAGTCCCCTCTTAATAGTTAGTAAGTGTTGCAAGTATGAAAGCAATAGCTTTGATACTTAAGGAATAAAATGGACCTAAAAACAAAACTTAACCAAAATTTCAATTTTCTAAGTATAAAAAGGGCACATAATTCTGTCAAAATGCACGCGAGAGTTATCTAACTTTGCCTGCCCAGTCCCCTCATGATAGTAAGTAAGTGTACCAAGTTTGAATGCTATAGCATTGATACTTTTTAAGAAAAGTGGACCTAAACACAAAACTTAACCGGACGCCGCAATGCCGACGCCGACGCCAAGGTGATGACAATAGCTCATATTTTTATTTTTTAAATAGATGAGCTAAAAAGGGACACGCACAGAAATCAGGTTTACAAAACTAGTTATTGCTTTAAAATGTATTCAAATTCTTATTCAGTTTTCTATCACTGTTATAATATATTAAATCATATTAATAATTTTTTAATAATCTATCAGATTAATTGAGTGTCTGTATTATTGGCTGATGTTTTAAGCAATTATATTTGTTCATATTATTTATTATAAATATATATGTATATTCGACATGTACAATTTAAAAAACTTGCACTTTCGGACCAGCATAACATTTCTTTTGGGAAATAGTACTGTGTAGCAAGCATACAAGAGCTGGGAATCAGTACTGAGATGTAAGCTTGGAAGCAGTAATGAGTAGTAAGCATGAAAGAGACACATCGGAAAACCATGAGAATTTTGGGAATCAGTACTGAGTAGTAAGCACGAAAGAGCAGAGAATCAGTACTGAGTAATAAGCATGAACGAACCACACTGGAAAACCATGAGAATATCGGGAATCAGTACCGAGTAGTAAGAATGAAAGAGCCACTATGGAAAACCATGAGAATATTGGGAATCAGTACTGAGTAGTAAGCTTGAACGAGCCGGGAATCAGAACTGAGAAGTAAACATGGAAGAGCCAGGAAATAGTACTGAGTAGTGAGCAGGGAATCAGTACTGAGTACTAAGCTTGAAAGAGCCGGGAATCAGTACTGAGTAGTAAGCATGAAAGAGCCGGGAATCAGTACTGAGTAATAAGCAGGAAAGAGCCGGGAATCAGTACTGAGTAGTTAGCAGGGAATCAGTACTAAGTAGTAAGCAGGGAATCAGTACTGAGTACTGAGCATGAATAACCACAATGGAAAGCCATGAGAATATCGGGAAGCAGTACTGAGTAGTAAGCATGAAAGAGCCGGGAATCAGTACTGAGTAGTAAGCAGGAAAGAGCCACAATGGAAAACCATGAGAATATTGGTATGACATGGTTGAAGACAAGATCATCAAGGGGTAAATTGGGTAAACATGTTACTTCTAGAATGCTCTTTTTTTCCTTTTTCATTTGACATAGCGATCTAGTTTTTGGACCTAGTTTTGTAATAGACATATTTTTTATTTAGACCAATGTTCTAACAAAGTTTCGTGAATATTTGAAATAAATATAATCTCTAGTGTTTTAACAGTGTAAATTTTGATAACGGGCAATGCATGTTTTACAATGGGAATAAATGTCATCACAAAATCACTACGTAAACACATCGTGCTAATGTTAGCTAAGAAGAAAACAAGCTGTAGTAGAATTGACAGAGCACTGTGACCAGGGTTTGTATTCAACAAGTTTGTAAATAGGATGGGGTCCTTTGTGTTGCAAGGCGTTTGACTGAAACTGGTTAATGGAATCGATTTTTTCTGCTTACATTAACTATAAACTTGACTAAAAGTGTTTTACCATAATAATACACTAATGTACACATTGAATCTTCTGAAAACAAAGTTGTTGACCGGACTGGGGTTTTCATTCGATAAAAGCAAAATACTTTTTCTAGTGCATACTCACAATGAGGGTATTGTTCTAGTCTGTATATGCTTCCGACATCACTTAGTTAGGATTGAACACTTCTCACTATCAACAGACCAGCTTAATCTTCCTTGTTAAGAAGAACACTAATGGTTTTCAAGCAGCCGTTTAAGTGTGCTGGCATGACCAAGTATTAAAATCTTCCTTTTGCATTATGTAGAGAGTATGTGTGTATGTAGAGAGTGAAAATTTAATTCTTACAATTATAATAGGTTATCATAGCAAATTCAACTAAAAGCTTCTATATATTTGACAAGTTCAGTGTTTTAAACTTCAAATTGGCATTGATAAGTCGATGTTAACTTCATAATGTAGTATCCCTGTTTTATGCTAAGTTCCTATTGATGAATATATTAAAATATATTTATATTAAATGTAATTTCCATGTCAGTCAGAATTTAGAATTTTATCAAATAATATATTACGTTAAAAAGTACTACATGTTGTGTATAGATGATTGCTTCCGAATGTAGTAACCCTTTACCACTTTGATGCACATTTTGACTCATTTGAAGCCTTTAGAAAGTTTAATTTAATACAATACCTTTCTTACTACTTTTAAGTGTAAAGGCTTCATTTCCAACCATGAGCCACTGATGAGCAGCAAACAGCATAAAACCTGAAGAGCATGCGAGTTACTCGCAGGATGTTCTGGTTTTATGATGGTTGCAAAAAGCCATTTCCACTTTGCTTCTTCTAGGGAAAGGGTTAGCCAAGAACATTACAAATACATAGCCAATCGGAATTATAATTACAGAACAAGTTCATTGTTTGATTATTATACCAGAAAAATAAATGATATAGTATACTATCAATATTATAATGGTGTCAGCACATTTTAAATATATTACATCAATAAATGGTATATAAAACTGTATCCACAAGGGCTCTTTTATTTCAAGTGGCATGATATTAAGACACTTGATTTAGGTTTAAACAAGATTATGTGTTTGTCAGAAACACAATGTCCCGATTTGCACCGCTTTGAATCTATATATTTGACCTTTGACCTTCAAGGATGACCTTGACCTTTTACCGATCAAAATGTGCAGCTCCATGAGATACACACGCATGCCAAATATCAAGTTGCTATCTTCAATATTGCAAAAGAATTCATAAAATGAGCCATTTTGGCCCAAATATTTGACCTCTGACCTTGAAGGATGACCTTGACCTTTCACCACTCAAAATGTGCAGCTCCATTAGATACGCATGCATGCCAAATATCAAGTTGCTATCTTGAATATTGAAAAAGTTATTGCAAATGTTAAAGTTGGAGCAAACAAACAAACACTGTACAAACAAACCAACAGACAGGGCAAAAACAATATGTCCCCCACTATAGTGGTGGGGGACATAAAAATATATTATCAAGATCTCTGATGTACGTTGTCATAGAGGTGACATTTACTCCTCTTTTGTTTTAAATGCAATCCTCTTTTTCTATCTCATTCCCACGACGTAATAACTCGATGGAACGAGTTAGCTATGTCATGGGAATGACTTACTGAGTCGAGAAAACGCGAGAAATAAAGAGGGATGCAAAACTAAATGCATTAGTGATGCAATGAAAAAAGAGCAGTGCATTAAATAAAGGAGGATTGCATAATACAATATACTGCACTCCTCTTTTATTTAGTTTTGCACTCCTCTGTTTTCTATCTCGATTTTTTCCCTATACTAAGTAAGCCGTTCTCACGACATAGCTAACTTGTAACATTCCCATGAAAAATAAGTCGATCCCTTCCATCGGTTAGCTGACAAGCAAATAACCACATTAGTTAAAACTATTTTTAGAGGACCAAAATACAAGATATATACTAAAGCAAAGAATATTGAACAGTCATTTTTTTATACATGTACAAATTGTGTGAACCTCTTTTTGTGACCAGCTTATACAACTGCATTCAAATTTAAACCGCTGTTGTAGAGAATCACTATGCAATTACAACATTAGACATAAATTTACAAAACCTAAGTGACAAGCCCGTTTAGAATATAGCATGTATAAGTAGTTTTTGGTCTATCTAAGTGTTTAAAAGGATGTGGTCCATGGAGTGCGGAATGTAATCTAGACTCCAGGATCATAACTATCATTAAGGATGTTAGTCAACATACAAAATAGTAAACCTATTAGCTTTGCATGTTGAGGGCGCTGATGGTGCATAGTATGTTAATATTTATAAAATCTACATAAAACATGTGACCCTTAACCATTCAGACCAAGTTTCATTTGACTAAAACAAAATATAGCATTTATAGTGTCTATAAGTTTTTCTAAGCATTTAAATGGTAACTTAAGTTTTTAATACACTTCACTTAGAATTGACCGTTGTTGTGATATTGTGATGATACAACTTCGGACCAAATTTCATCGACATTGAATCATAAGGGTAGCTTCTACAGTTTCAACAATGTTTGCGTAACCTTTAACCTGTTGACCAGGTTTTTTTATATCAATTGACCCAAATTTTACCTCGACCTAAACATTGTTCATATTAACATTTTTATTTCTATAGTGAAATTATGTGCATGAATTCGCTTGGACTATGTTTTATTTGGCCTTATCTTAATGTAGGAGTTTGCTTTACTAGATCTGTACTGTAACTATGATGTACTTTCAGTAATTTTTTTCACCCAATTGGGAACGGGTCCGGACACATGCCCTTGGGAATTTTTCGCGTCCTGAAATCATCAGATTGGGAAAAAAACGATTCGCGAAATCTTCCAATTGGGAAAAATCAAGTTGTGAATTGTACCAATTGAAGAATGGTACTTTAATGACCTTGCCTTTACCATCTTTAACTTGTCCCACTGTTTCCGGTGTTTCATGAGCACTAGAGCTCGGTGCATAGACTTTGTCATCAACAGTTTCAAGTATCATAGGACTTGTAGCTTCGTCATGTTCGTCGTCAATCTGCATTTGGCTACTGTCAACTTCGACAATTTTTGTTGCAATTAAGGGTGTGTTGTTGTCATGAAAACACATTTATTTATGCAAGATCATGAAAAAAGTCCCAAAAATATCAAAATTGTGACAAATTTAGTAACAATCTCCTCAAAATGTTACTAACAATAGTCACACAGAAATTGTACAATTATGTTTCTGTGCATAGATATAGTACAATATTATCATATTTTCTTTGGCTGGGCACTTTTGCGTTCAAAAAATAAAATCATATATCATATGAGCAACATTATTCTGACAGGTTAACTGTATCGTCAATGATCCATTGTCAATACTTTTGACAAACACTAAAATGTTGTCTATGTTATGTCTATTGTTTGGTTTGACACATAAGTAATACATTGAATTTAGTTATCTTGTGACAAAATGTGAGCTAAATATTGTTTCCAAGTTTAAACCCTTTGTCAATAACAATTGTTCCATGTCACATGCCTGCAGGATTCCCTACAAATCATAAATACTTACAATGTCTGAAATGTTAATGCATTTCATAAAAATGCAATTTAATCAATTTGAAAAGAAATGATTCAAACAATATTTACACATATAAATTGATATTAATACAAAATCAACTCCAGATTGCTGCACTTGTCTCGCTATCGGTCATCACTACATTACTCATATGTTTTCCGTTTCGTCACATGATCTTTCTTATTCAAGATATTCCCGTTGTAAAAGTGCATGTTTTAATCTTACTGTGATTTCGTTAGAGTGAATCTAGACTGACATTTTTTAACAAAGGATCTCAAGTTTTACTATAAAATTTTCTTATGGTCTAATGCAATGGTGTGGTTTATGCTTACGTTACAACACTGGTTTCACCAGTTACAAACTTGTAATTCCTTAACAACAAGCACATTTGTTGAATGGATATCCCCCGCCTTTTCCTCATTTATGTCTATACACATATGAAGTTTCATATTGAACACTTATATAATGTCTGATATACAGCCCTAAAATGTTAGTGACAGACGGATGGACGGACTAATAGGCGGACTGATAGACTGACACAGGGACAATGACAAAGCTATATCCCTCCGCCTTTGGCATTTAAACAAGAATAGCTCGTTACCTGAGTAGGAAACACAGTTTGAAAAATCAGAAATACACACAAAATACAGAAACACATATTGTACTTTTGAATGTGAAGTGTTTGTTTTTGACAGTGTTGAGCTTAACAAGTTTATGTCAAACAGTTTAAAAACTCTGTTTTTGTAAAATACTGTGGATATACAGGGCCCTCAATCTATCAAATCTGCCGCCGAATTTCGGCTAGTTATCTTGTGACATATCGGCTATGCCTCCCAAAAATCTGACGAGCATAATACCCAAATAACATGTTTTAATCTGAGAATTCGCTCAGATAAAATCAGTTTCAAGCTAGTATTTTACCCTACTTCACCCACTTTAATTTTCTGTATAATCCGACATTCATAATCCAGTTTTGACCAGATTGTTTGCTTTCATTGTACATCACTTTAACACCTGTGTACTGCAATAAATAATAACTTCACTTGCCAAACATCACAGGTCATTTCGGGTGTTACCCTTCTCTCTTGAATTTGCTTTGAACCGCTGAAAACACCACACATGAAGGTGTATACAATTATAACTGTAAATGTCACAGGTCAATACCCTTGTCAAAAAAGTGGGCAAAATCCGGTTATAACCCAGTTTTAAACTGGGTTAAACCCTGCGGTATTGGCACCGAGCTAAAAGCGAGTCTTTTAAACACACTTTTTGCTTACCGACTTGGTTTTATCTGAGTTGAATTTTGGTTTAACTCGCTTAAAGCCAACATAGTGGGTTTTTTAACCGTCTTAAGTGGGTTTAAAGTGAGTTTTCTTCAGGCAGCTGTGTTTAACTCTGCGGTATTTGCACTGTGCTAAAAGCGGGTTTTTCAGACACGCTTTAAGCTTACCGACTGGGTTTTTTAGCTTACCGACTTGGTTTTTTCTGAGTTAAATCTTGGTTTAACTCGCTTTAAACCAACATAGTGGGTTTTTTAATCATCTTAAGTGGGTTTAAAGTGAGCATGATTTTCTGCAAGTTGGTTTTTTGAGGTTTTTTAAACATGCTTAGACCAACTTCTGTCTGTGGAGTTGGTTTTAAGTGGGTAAAAAGTGTGTTTTTTATGTGAGCTATAAGCAGGCTAAACACGGTTTTTAAGTGAGCGAAAAGTGAGCTAAAAGCACGCCTTTCTTAGTTTTTTTTCACAGTGAAAACATGCTTTTAACTCGCTTTAAACCTAGTTATTAACAGTATTTTATCTGTGAAGAAAACAAAGCAATTTGTGGGTGTGGGTAAGTTGATTTTTGTGGGTTTTAACAGTGTTATAGTGAGGGTTTTTTAAGAAAGTAGGTTTTTTGTGAGCCTTAGGTGGGATTTTGCAGTGTGAAAAAAAATAATTTTGGACTGATATGTTCTAGAAAAAATGGTTTTTGTGAAGCAATTACAACAGTTCATTATAAGCCCCATGTGGTTAAAAGGGAAAAAAACACAATGTGTACGAAAATTATGTTTATATGACAAAAATAGTACACCGCAAATTAATACAAACAGATTATTTTTACAATACATTACACAATAAAAGACATTTATGGAAGATTTTAAAGCAAAAGGTTGACCGCATTGGACCACTGCGGGTGGAGTATTTAGACCGCAGCTGCTGCAGAGACCTGGATCTCAGCTGTTGGAGGTACCTGAACCGCAGTGGAATGAGGAACCTGGATTTAAGCGTATGGAGGGACCTTGACGGGTGTTGGGACCTGCACAGCAGCCACTGGAGAGACCTTGACTGCTAGGGGACCTGGACAGCAGCCAGTGCAGGGGCCTAGACCTGATCTTGGCGGGTGGAGGGACCTGGAAAGCAGCTGGTAGAGAGACCTGGAAAGCAGGCGCTGGAGCGACATGTACCATTGATGCTGCTTGTGTCCTTCTCCTCTTGAGCATCTCTTATGCCAGTTGATCTGCAAAGGATTAATACCATATCACTTTCAAAAGGGCAAGGCATTCTTCAAACATGTTGATTGGTTATGTTTTCGTTCCACTGAACTATGAAATATTGCTGTTATGGTAATCTTGTTGCTTTAATAATAATAAATTTCAGTTATTTGCTTGTTGTTTTTGTTTGTTTATTTTTGAAATTTTAATCCCGTGATCACATGTGACTTAGCACTTTTCATCAATTATTAAAAGAAATTGCGTTTGGTAGAAAATGCGGTTTGAAAATGTACCAAGATGCGTGGTCTTATTTGGCTGTGTGGTCTGGTGGCATTGTAAATGCAATAACCTGTATAGTTTACCTCTCAACAAATCGAGCTTTCTTGGTCAAGGACAGGGCGAGGTTTTCCCACTCTTGTTCCCCTCAAGTTTGCCAGCTCGTGCAGGGTAAAAACCAGGTATAAAAGTCCATACATCAGGCAGGCGATGTTGCACATTCTTTCCAAAGGATCTTCCCATCAATGTCAATTTTGCCTTGTGGCAAGAGTTTAACCTTCAAAATTAAAATATATAAGTTCCAATTAAGTATGAGGGAAAGAAATACGTTCAGTTATAACCAAAAATAGCTATAAATAAAATTTAAGATGACAATAACCATGAAACACAACCATAATTATTCACTGTACACAACATTTACACTTTTTCATGTGCAAGTTTATCTATTTTTGCTTCAAATTGTGTTGTTTTTCCTTTAAATTGCAATACAATAACTTATCCATTTACATTTCCTAGTGACAATACATAAATATGATAATGGTCATAATTAATTCAATAAACTAAATAAAAAAGGGATGAAGAAATGACAATACAAACCTGTTAAAACTGTTCTTCAGTATTCCAAAAAACAACAACATGCAGTTCAACCTCCTTTCCAACCAACTTATTGTTGATTTCCACATTGCAGTAAAAACACATTGTTTTCATCACACAATACTTCATGCTGACAGAATTTCACCATTATAAGTCTTTCACTTCTTTATATTAATGTTGCTGAATTAAATTTAGCTCAATATTCAATTGCTGACACCAGCTTGTTTTTCAAAAGTTGTTGTTTTCTTCCTAGCCAATCAAAAGCCTCATATCTCATTCCACACAGCCTTATCTCTAGGCAAACCCCATCAGTAGCCTTATCTTCCCCTAGATAATCAGTACCCTGTTTAGCTCTGAATGCCTGACAGATTGTTATCTGTTTATTGTTAGTGGTGTGAAATAAGGGTGTTTTTAGGTATTGTCTTGTTATTTTGTTGACAGTTTATGTAACACAGGTCATGTTTGGCATTTTATTATTTTATTGCAAATTAAGAAAATGGATATGATGGTATCATATGAAAATATCAAAATCTTGCATAACTTATGTACAAAAATAAATAGATTATTTTCAAAATAATGTTTTCAATACCATTATTATTAAAATATGCAGATTTAACAAGTAAATGTTTTAAACAAATATAAACAATCATATAAGATTGTTTAAAAAAAAAATAAAAAAAATTAAGACATAAAACAATCATAAGATATTGTTTATAATAAAAACAAACATAAAGAAAAAAATCAAAGTGAAACACAAACTCTTTCATTTTCATGTATAAAACTAAGCTTGTCCATTGTTATAGTTTTTGTCAGTGATACTTGTTGTCCATCTGTGAACCTGTGATGTTCTGAAAGAGCCATTTTCATCCAATTTTCCCTAAAAATTATGGGGAGCACACAAATGTACAATAGGGACAATGGCAAACAAGCTGTAAAAAAAGCCCCTTTACAATTGACTTGTATTATTTATGGATTTAAACATCAAACAAAGACCCAGTTGAAGAATTATTGTTTCATTGATGAGTTATATTAATAAACAAAAGACCAACTTGTTGAAAAGTGTGTTAAAGTGAGTCTTTAAGCCTCGTTGCAGCTCTCAACTTATTAACAAAAAGACCAATTTAAACTCGCTTAAAACCCACTTCTGTTTAAAAAAGACCAACTTCTGTTGTTAAAGACTCGCTTATAAAACAAAAAGACACACTTAAACACACATAATCCAACTCATAAATAAAAAGGCTCACTTTTGACACACAAAAAACCGACTTCTTACAGAAAAAAACTCGCTTAAACACACATCTTCTTAAAATAACCAACTTTAAACTCAGTTAAGCACAGTTTAGCGCACATAAAACTCACTTTTATTAGCAAAAACCAACTTCCACTAAGAAAAACTCAGAAAAAACACAGTTTTATGTTGGTTTAAGTGTGTTTTGGTATGAAAGTGGGTTATTTTTTGACAAGGGACTGACCTATCTCAACAATCTTTGCGCGTAGGATACAGTGTAAACAATTTGCTTTTAATTTAGAGGTGAAGATCCCTCAGTTTGTCCAGATGCACTAATAATGAAGCCCATGCTTTCCAAGAGGAAAATGACATCATTTTGTACATGGGTCTACTTTCTTGAACAATTAAACTTGGCAACTGTTTTTGGATTACAAATTTAACAAGACTATTGTCAAGCAATATAAGTCCCCTACCCACTCCACCATTGTCAGAAATTCCAACATTTTCAGAATAAAAAATATATATTTGTTGCCATAGCAACCATAATTTTAGACGCAGGAACAAAATGAAATGACTACATAATGTCCATATTGCCATCTATCCATGTTCCAAGTTTCATGAAAAAATATTAAGAACTTTTAAAGTTATCTCAGGATCCAGAAAAATGTGACAGACTCACAGACTCACAGATGCACAGAGCGAAAACCATAAGTCCCCTACGGTGAAATCGGTAGGGGACTAATTATACGTATTTAAAAATACTTACATGGAATAATGTTTTGTGTTAAACCAATAAACAATATATGGATATAACACATACGTCAATAAGGTAGGTAAAACGCGTGTTTTGAGATAGCCAAACTATGCTAATGCATACAAAAACATGCATGAATAACCTGACAATTTTTAATGCGCATGGGATATATCACGGTCGCGATCTTTGGACCCCTTTAACCGCGATTTATTGGAATTGCAGTGTGAATACAAGTTAAAGACAAACTTTGCATGCAACACCCTTGTCAAAAAATAACCCACTTTCATACCAAAACACACTTAAACCAACATAAAACTGTGTTTTTTCTGAGTTTTTCTTAGTGGAAGTTGGTTTTTGCTAATAAAAGTGAGTTTTATGTGCGCTAAACTGTGCTTAACTGAGTTTAAAGTTGGTTATTTTAAGAAGATGTGTGTTTAAGCGAGTTTTTTTCTGTAAGAAGTCGGTTTTTTGTGTGTCAAAAGTGAGCCTTTTTATTTATGAGTTGGATTATGTGTGTTTAAGTGTGTCTTTTTGTTTTATAAGCGAGTCTTTAACAACAGAAGTTGGTCTTTTTTAAACAGAAGTGGGTTTAAGCGAGTTTAAATTGGTCTTTTTGTTAATAAGTTGAGAGCTGCAACGAGGCTTAAAGACTCACTTTAACACACTTTTCAACAAGTTGGTCTTTTGTTTATTAATATAACTCATCAATGAAACAATAATTCTTCAAATGGGTCTTTGTTTGATGTTTAAATCCATAAATAATACAAGTCAATTGTAAAGGGGCTTTTTTTACAGCTTGTTTGTCATTGTCCCTATTGTACATTTGTGTGCTCCCCATAATTTTTAGGGAAAATTGGATGAAAATGGCTCTTTCAGAACATCACAGGTTCACAGATGGACAACAAGTATCACTGACAAAAACTATAACAATGGACAAGCTTAGTTTTATACATGAAAATGAAAGAGTTTGTGTTTCACTTTGATTTTTTTCTTTATGTTTGTTTTTATTATAAACAATATCTTATGATTGTTTTATGTCTTAATTTTTTTTATTTTTTTTTAAACAATCTTATATGATTGTTTATATTTGTTTAAAACATTTACTTGTTAAATCTGCATATTTTAATAATAATGGTATTGAAAACATTATTTTGAAAATAATCTATTTATTTTTGTACATAAGTTATGCAAGATTTTGATATTTTCATATGATACCATCATATCCATTTTCTTAATTTGCAATAAAATAATAAAATGCCAAACATGACCTGTGTTACATAAACTGTCAACAAAATAACAAGACAATACCTAAAAACACCCTTATTTCACACCACTAACAATAAACAGATAACAATCTGTCAGGCATTCAGAGCTAAACAGGGTACTGATTATCTAGGGGAAGATAAGGCTACTGATGGGGTTTGCCTAGAGATAAGGCTGTGTGGAATGAGATATGAGGCTTTTGATTGGCTAGGAAGAAAACAACAACTTTTGAAAAACAAGCTGGTGTCAGCAATTGAATATTGAGCTAAATTTAATTCAGCAACATTAATATAAAGAAGTGAAAGACTTATAATGGTGAAATTCTGTCAGCATGAAGTATTGTGTGATGAAAACAATGTGTTTTTACTGCAATGTGGAAATCAACAATAAGTTGGTTGGAAAGGAGGTTGAACTGCATGTTGTTGTTTTTTGGAATACTGTCCATACAATAACCGAAAAGCACCGAAAAGCACCGAAAAGCACCGAAAAGCACTCAATTTCTCTCTATATATATGCAATATATCGTTTTTAGTGTATGTTAACGAGTTTAATTAGTAATAAATGGTTATATGATTGTATGTTTATACTACATTGTGCCCAAAATGGTAAATATCGGCAATTACCGACCGAAAAGCACTTCATGTGGAAACCGAAAAGCACTCAATTTCTCGCTATATATATGAATAATTGCGTTTCTATTGTGTGTAAACGGATTAAATTAGTTATAAATGGTTATATTTCATGCATATTTATACTACCTTGGGTTTATTATGAGGTATTAAGCCCCAAAATTGGATAAATATCGGCAATATACCGACCGAAAAGCACTTCAAGTGAAGACCGAAAAGCACTCAATTTCTCGCTATATATATGAATATTTGCGTTTCTATTGTGTGTAAACGGTTTAAATTAGTTATAAATGGTTATATTTCATGCATATTTATACTACCTTGTGTTTATTATGAGGTATTAAGCCCCAAAATTGGATAAATATCGGCAATATACCGACCGAAAAGCACTTCATGTGAAGACCGAAAAGCACTCAATTTCTCGCTATATATATGAATATTTGCGTTTCTATTGTGTGTAAACGGTTTAAATTAGTTATAAATGGTTATATTTCATGCATATTTATACTACCTTGTGTTTATTATGAGGTATTAATGCCCGAAATTGGATAAATATCGGCAATATACCGACCGAAAAGCACTTCATGTGAAGATCGAAAAGCACTCAATTTCTCGCTATATATATGAATATTTGCGTTTCTATTGGGTGTAAACGGATTGAATTAGTTATAAATGGTTATATTTCATGCATATTTATACTACCTTGGGTTTATAACGAGGTATAAATGCCCGAAATTTTATAAATATCGGCAATATACCGACCGAAAAGCACTTCATGTGAAGACCGAAAAGCACTCAATTTCTCGCTATATATATATAATATTTGCGTTCCTATTGTGTGTAAACGGTTTAAATTAGTTATAAATGGTTATACTGCATGCATATTTATACTACCTTGTGTTTATTATGAGTTATTAATGCCCAAAATTGGTTAAATATCGGCAATATACCGACCGAAAAGCACTCCCGCGACAGCACAGAATCACCGAAAAGCACTCAAGTTCTCTATATATACATGCAAGTTAACTATAAGGGCCGATTTTAATGGATTGAAAAGATGTACATATTTATTTAGTTAATAATGACTTCATTAAATAAAAAGTTTAAATATAAAGCTCATTACTATTTTTGGTGGCCACCGAAAAGCACTACCGCGACAGCACAGAATCACCGAAAAGCACTCAATTTCTCTATATATAAACGAAACTAAGCTATAAGTGCCGTTTATAATGGATTGAAAAGATGTACATATTTATTTAGTCAATAATGACTTCGTTAAATATTGATTTAAGTTTAAAGATAAAGCACAAGCACTCAATTTCTCTCTATATTTAATATAATCAATGATGACTTCGTTAAATATTGATTTAAGTTTGAAAATAAAGCACTATATATATATGAGGCGCGTTCTGAGAAAAGTGAGCTTAATGCATGTGCTTAAAGTGTCGTCACTGATTAGCCTGTGCAGTCCGCACTGCTAATCAGGGACGACACTTTTCGCCCAAACGTGATTTTCGGTGAGGAGTGACTTCCTTGAAACTAAAAATACCATAAAAGCGGAAAGTGTCGTCCCTGATTAGCCTGTGCGGACTGCGTAGGCTAATCTGGGATGACATTTTACGTCCATGCATTAAGCTCCTCTTTCTTCCCAGAACACGACTCATATATACATGAGGTAGTTTGCCAACATAATGAATATGTTGCCCAGCTCTTGCCACGTGGAGGCCACCTCTTGTAAGAGCCAAATTTTGAAAAAAAAGGCCGAAATATTCCCGAAAATTTATGCAAGAAATAAAAAAAAACGGAAATAGTCCCATTTGTATAAACAAGAAATTAAATATTTGCAGCTGTTTGTAATGAAATAAAACTGCACAGCTTAAGATAAGCTTGTCTGTCAATGATTATGTTACCCTCAAGTTCAAATCAGATTATGATTATAGAAAGTAATGATATGTAAAAAAAAAATCCAGGACATACACCGGCATATGGGACGCAATGTGTATATAAATATATGGTACATACTAACTAATAAGTGGTACGGAATGCACAGGTAAACTATCAGTGAGTTTTAATTACAACACAACTGATCGAAGGTGTTAATACTGTTATCTTATCACCGGGGTGTTAATTAAATAGCATCCGATTGAAGGTGCGATAGTCTTAATACACGCAGCGCGCAATCTGATTACCCGCTGCGCACACGCGTCAATATGATAGAAATGGGGTTTAATTTCCCACTAAACAATGTTACAGTTTTGTCTGCCTCAGAAGCCGTTGCTTGGTCATTTGTCAGTTCATCATTCTGATTTGCATCACTCTCAGATAATGAGTTTTCAAAAGACCTTTCAACAGTTTCCGAGTGGTCATAATCGGAGTCGTCACCATCAATTACCACAAAAGTTGCATTAGCAGGAATTGAACATGTTTCTACCTTTGTAACTTTAATATCATCACTGAGTGGCGAAACATCATTTACTAAAATTTTGTTTGCAGGAATCAATGGCACAAAATGGTTAGGTTCTAGTCTGATTATCTCCGAGCGAGACATTTGAGACCACATTATTGTTATATCAGGTGACATGTCTTTACATCCCCTACCCACAACACGCCGTGTTAAGACTTCGGACGTATAGTCCGAGAATGGTTGAGGCGGATAGTACGACTTAATGCATTTTTTGATTACTGCGCTTACCACAAAGATTAGCTCGACGACTGACCAAGTGTATAGACCTATAACATCATGCAACAAATTTGAATATTCCGCCTGAAGTATTCTGTCATCGGCGAGGAACTGATCAGATTTGTAGTAACTTTCGTTTTCAATAAGTTCAAGAGCAGATAACAATCTCAACAAAATATGTTGCTCTTCACTACCATTCAAACATTTTGAAATAGATCTAAACAGACAGTTGCCGTCACCGATTGTTTTTATAGGTGTGTAATGCCCTATCATTGCAGGATGAAATTTGTGCAGAATATTGATCGCCATCTTGTCCGCGTCTGAAGACGGGAACGTAACATCAGTCTGCTGTAATCCCACATTATACGCATCTAATAGTTTCCTTTCGGACTTAGCAGCATTTATCAATGCATTTTTCTTTTTTGACTGTAATGCGGCCCGAAGCCTGTAAAAAGAGGGTGTCCCGAAGAGTTGACTAAATTTCTACAGCTAACATTTAATCAAGCGCGTAAACTTCTCAAAAAACGATATTTCCCTATTTCCGTTCACATTTTAAAAATGTATGTATTAATGGCTTACTAACGCTCGATTGGTCATTGTCGGCTCGGGTACTACCTACATGTACATTAGATCAAATTAAAGGTTAAAGTCCGATTGTTTTAAAAAAACTGCTATTTTATGAATATATCAAGCATGTACACTTAACAATAATGATGTTTTAAAATTTTGTGAAGTGCGCGGGCCATTGAACGTTGAGATAAGCAATGTTGCGAATTAAATTACACATAATTAAAAACTTATTTATTGTAGGATACCGATTACACGGAGCTTGATTACGCTGCGAACTAGAACTCTGCCGCAATGTATCTCCAATGAAAGATGTAACATTAATTCAAGCACGTATACTTACCAAAAAAAAAAGATATTTCTTTATTTCCGTTATCAGTTTAAAAATGATGGTATTAAGGTGTTACTAAACAGTAAAATACCCAACAGCGATCGGGATTAATGCACTTGGCCGCTAGACGAAAAATTTTATACAACTATTCTGGGCAAATTTCACTTTCAATAAATACATCAGTTATTTTTATCAACCAAATTCCTGTTGTGTGCTACTGTTTCTTATCAGAATTATATATTTTACAATACACCATCAGACCCGAATGAATACACCATTTATTCCAAGCAGGTAAATAACAATTACTATAATAAAACAGTGGAAGTCTACACGGTGTATTAGCAACCTGCTGTGGTGATCTTATCAGTTCAATACACAGGAACATGGCTACTGTACTGGAATTGGATTTACAGCCAAAATAACTGTTTTCATTTCAGTCTACACTGTGTATTAGCAACCTGCTGTGGTGATCTTATCATCTCAATACACAGGAACATGGCTACTGTATTGGAAATATCGGATTTACAGCCAAAATAACTTTCATTTATTGCTGAAGTGGTGTGCACTAACAATTGATCCACCTCACCGTTGCACTTTTTTTTATTACATTAATTAATTTACTGAGTCGGCGCTGCGCTAATAAAGTGTGATGGTGGAAATTAAGAAATAAGATATATTTTCGCATGAAAACTGAATACACATGATACATGGATAAAATATATATAAGACACATTTGAATCTTTCATTTCTCCAAAAATTAGCACGTAGTCACATATATATAAGATAGATTAAATACCAGAAAACAATATAAGTAAGACACATTTGCATCTTTCATATCTTAAAAAAACAACATGTGAATTTAAAGAAATACATTTATTACTGGCACTAGCTATTCTAAAAGTCGGCCGTCAACATAAGTTCAAAGAAGGAACCACAATTAAATACGATCCATTTTCGAATGGTACTGATTGTATAACAAGTAGTCACATATTAATTCTAGCTTGCATTAGTTAAAATAATTTTGTTAATTTTGTTAATTAAGGTCAAATTAATCTGTTCTTTAGAGATTAAAAGGGTTTAAAGACGGCGCTAATAAAGTGTGATTGTGCCCGTGCCTGAAATATACGTGACACGTTGACACGTTGTTTTTTCTGCACTCATTTGGGGAGCTATTGAATTTCAAGTGTACATGTTGATTTTTTTGTATCTTCAATTAAAATCGCTATTATTAATACAGAGCACATTAACTAAAAGTCATGCTGCAATTTCTATTCAAGAGTTTCACGTCAATTAGAAATACTTAAAACATATACATCAATTTACGTATAAGATGATAAACACCATGAAATGCTTTTCGGTTGGTACATTGCCGATATATTTATAACTTGCTACCTGTTTTTTATAAAAAAATATATATTATATTCGATTTTTAACATGAATGTCTCAGTCCTCTAAACCGAAAAGATCCGTAACATAAAATAGTGTCTTTGTGTCGTATGAACGAATCTGCACTAAAACTAAGATTAGATTCACATCGTACATCGAATAATTAATTAAGCACATGTAAATCAACAAAACTGTACATTAATTCACACGAGCCGCACTGTTCGGACATGAATTAAAGGCACCGATCATAACACAACTTCTCATCATTATCTGGAATATAATTAATTGAAGGTGCGAAAATCTATTTCCAAACTGCTTTGTGCTGATTAAAGAAGCGTACCGGCCGTTCGTTCACAAGTTGTTAATGATGACTTCAGACATTAAAATTAAGTTTCAATATGAACAGACTTTGACTAAATAAATATGTACATCTTTTCAATCCATTAAAATCGGCCCTTTTAGTTAACTTGCATGTATATATAGAGAACTTGAGTGCTTTTCGGTGATTCTCTGCTGTCGCGGGAGTGCTTTTCGGTCGGTATATTGCCGATATTTAACCAATTTTGGGCATTAATACCTCATAATAAACACAAGGTAGTATAAATATGCATGCAATATACCATTTATAACTAATTTAAACCGTTTACACATAATAGGAACGCAAATATTATATATATATAGCGAGAAATTGAGTGCTTTTCGGTCTTCACATGAAGTGCTTTTCGGTCGGTATATTGCCGATATTTATCCAATTTCGGGCATTAATACCTCGTTATAAACCCAAGGTAGTATAAATATGCATGAAATATAACCATTTATAACTAATTCAATCCGTTTACACCCAATAGAAACGCAACTATTCATATATATAGCGAGAAATTGAGTGCTTTTCGGTTTCCACATGAAGTGCTTTTCGGTCGGTATATTGCCGATATTTATCCAATTTTGGGGCTTAATACCTCATAATAAACCCAAGGTAGTATAAATATGCATGAAATATAACCATTTATAACTAATTCAATCCGTTTACACCCATTAGAAACGCAAATATTCACATATATAGCGAGAAATTGAGTGCTTTTCGGTCTTCACATGAAGTGCTTTTCGGTCGGTATATTGCCGATATTTATCCAATTTCGGGCATTAATACCTCGTTATAAACACAAGGTAGTATAAATATGCATGCAATATACCATTTATAACTAATTTAAACCGTTTACACATAATAGGAACGCAAATATTATATATATATAGCGAGAAATTGAGTGCTTTTCGGTCTTCACATGAAGTGCTTTTCGGTCGGTATATTGCCGATATTTATCCGATTTCGGGCATTGATACCTCGTTATAAACCCAAGGTAGTATAAATGTGCATGAAATATAACCATTTATAACTAATTCAATCCGTTTACACCCAATAGAAACGCAAATATTCATATATATAGCGAGAAATTGAGTGCTTTTCGGTCTTCACATGAAGTGCTTTTCGGTCGGTATATTGCCGATATTTATCCAATTTCGGGCATTAATACCTCGTTATAAACCCAAGGTAGTATAAATATGCATGAAATATAACCATTTATAACTAATTCAATCCGTTTACACCCAATAGAAACGCAAATATTCATATATATAGCGAGAAATTGAGTGCTTTTCGGTCTTCACATGAAGTGCTTTTCGGTCGGTATATTGCCGATATTTATTCAATTTCGGGCATTAATACCTCGTTATAAACCCAAGGTAGTATAAATGTGCATGAAATATAACCATTTATAACTAATTCAATCCGTTTACACCCAATAGAAACGCAAATATTCATATATATAGCGAGAAATTGAGTGCTTTTCGGTCTTCACATGAAGTGCTTTTCGGTCGGTATATTGCCGATATTTATCCAATTTCGGGCATTAATACCTCGTTATAAACCCAAGGTAGTATAAATATGCATGAAATATAACCATTTATAACTAATTCAATCCGTTTACACCCAATAGAAACGCAAATATTCATATATATAGCGAGAAATTGAGTGCTTTTCGGTCGGTAATTGCCGATATTTTCCATTTTGGGCACAATGTAGTATAAACATACAATCATATAACCATTTATTACTAATAAAACTCGTTAACATACACTAAAAACGATATATTGCATATATATAGAGAGAAATTGAGTGCTTTTCGGTGCTTTTCGGTTATTGTATGGACCGCTGAAGAACAGTTTTAACAGGTTTGTATTGTCATTTCTTCATCCCTTTTTTATTTAGTTTATTGAATTAATTATGACCATTATCATATTTATGTATTGTCACTAGGAAATGTAAATGGATAAGTTATTGTATTGCAATTTAAAGGAAAAACAACACAATTTGAAGCAAAAATAGATAAACTTGCACATGAAAAAGTGTAAATGTTGTGTACAGTGAATAATTATGGTTGTGTTTCATGGTTATTGTCATCTTAAATTTTATTTATAGCTATTTTTGGTTATAACTGAACGTATTTCTTTCCCTCATACTTAATTGGAACTTATATATTTTAATTTTGAAGGTTAAACTCTTGCCACAAGGCAAAATTGACATTGATGGGAAGATCCTTTGGAAAGAATGTGCAACATCGCCTGCCTGATGTATGGACTTTTATACCTGGTTTTTACCCTGCACGAGCTGGCAAACTTGAGGGGAACAAGAGTGGGAAAACCTCGCCCTGTCCTTGACCAAGAAAGCTCGATTTGTTGAGAGGTAAACTATACAGGTTATTGCATTTACAATGCCACCAGACCACACAACCAAATAAGACCACGCATCTTGGTACATTTTCAAACCGCATTTTCTACCAAACGCAATTTCTTTTAATAATTGATGAAAAGTGCTAAGTCACATGTGATCACGGGATTAAAATTTCAAAAATAAACAAACAAAAACAACAAGCAAATAACTGAAATTTATTATTATTAAAGCAACAAGATTACCATAACAGCAATATTTCATAGTTCAGTGGAACGAAAACATAACCAATCAACATGTTTGAAGAATGCCTTGCCCTTTTGAAAGTGATATGGTATTAATCCTTTGCAGATCAACTGGCATAAGAGATGCTCAAGAGGAGAAGGACACAAGCAGCATCAATGGTACATGTCGCTCCAGCGCCTGCTTTCCAGGTCTCTCTACCAGCTGCTTTCCAGGTCCCTCCACCCGCCAAGATCAGGTCTAGGCCCCTGCACTGGCTGCTGTCCAGGTCCCCTAGCAGTCAAGGTCTCTCCAGTGGCTGCTGTGCAGGTCCCAACACCCGTCAAGGTCCCTCCATACGCTTAAATCCAGGTTCCTCATTCCACTGCGGTTCAGGTACCTCCAACAGCTGAGATCCAGGTCTCTGCAGCAGCTGCGGTCTAAATACTCCACCCGCAGTGGTCCAATGCGGTCAACCTTTTGCTTTAAAATCTTCCATAAATGTCTTTTATTGTGTAATGTATTGTAAAAATAATCTGTTTGTATTAATTTGCGGTGTACTATTTTTGTCATATAAACATAATTTTCGTACACATTGTGTTTTTTTCCCTTTTAACCACATGGGGCTTATAATGAACTGTTGTAATTGCTTCACAAAAACCATTTTTTCTAGAACATATCAGTCCAAAATTATTTTTTTTCACACTGCAAAATCCCACCTAAGGCTCACAAAAAACCTACTTTCTTAAAAAACCCTCACTATAACACTGTTAAAACCCACAAAAATCAACTTACCCACACCCACAAATTGCTTTGTTTTCTTCACAGATAAAATACTGTTAATAACTAGGTTTAAAGCGAGTTAAAAGCATGTTTTCACTGTGAAAAAAAACTAAGAAAGGCGTGCTTTTAGCTCACTTTTCGCTCACTTAAAAACCGTGTTTAGCCTGCTTATAGCTCACATAAAAAACACACTTTTTACCCACTTAAAACCAACTCCACAGACAGAAGTTGGTCTAAGCATGTTTAAAAAACCTCAAAAAACCAACTTGCAGAAAATCATACTCACTTTAAACCCACTTAAGATGATTAAAAAACCCACTATGTTGGTTTAAAGCGAGTTAAACCAAGATTTAACTCAGAAAAAACCAAGTCGGTAAGCTAAAAAACCCAGTCGGTAAGCTTAAAGCGTGTCTGAAAAACCCGCTTTTAGCACAGTGCAAATACCGCAGAGTTAAACACAGCTGCCTGAAGAAAACTCACTTTAAACCCACTTAAGACGGTTAAAAAACCCACTATGTTGGCTTTAAGCGAGTTAAACCAAGATTCAACTCAGATAAAACCAAGTCGGTAAGCAAAAAGTGTGTTTAAAAGACTCGCTTTAAGCTCGGTGCCAATACCGCAGGGTTTAACCCAGTTTAAAACTGGGTTATAACCGGATTTTGCCCACTTTTTTGACAAGGGCAGGACACAAAAATGACATGGTGGACTTTTAAATAAGATTACTGTTATATAGATTGAGTAAAAGTCCACCTTTTTTTCTAAAGACAGTCACATATATAGATATATATGTTTATAACATTTAAACACAGTTCTTGTTTCTTGTTATAAAGTACAAAAAATTCCCCCTCCTAAGGGCTGCGGACCCCTTCCCCCGAAGTAGTGTGAGGGCGCATATATATATTTTATCTGTAAAATGCTTGCATCAAAATTATGAGATGGCTGACCAAGACCACACTCAAAGAAGAAAAAAAGCCCAACAATATTTTCACGGTTTTGATTGCAGAATATCTCCAGGATTTATTGCAGTGTAACCACATGATTTATTGCAAAACACCCTTTAATTTCATACTCTGTCTACAAAAATAGGTCGCGGGTGGTGGTAGAATGATAATTGATTAAAGCAAAGTTAAAAAATATAATATAAATTGCAGTGGAATTTTAAACTTGTTAAAATTCACTTAAGACTACAATTTTAACCAAATCGTTTTATCAAGACATTTGTATACGGCATTAAAGGCAAATTATTGCTTGTTACATAATCAAGGTATGAAAACCATTGAAATAAATGATACAAAAATTATATGCAGTAATATGCAAGTACTATACTGTCATAGATGGTCTAGGAGAAACATAGCACATTGATAATATTCTATGTTAAAATATTAACATCTCTGTCATTTACAAATAATTTGCAAAGTATCATGTGGAGCTCGTTTAAAATTGCATAATAAGAGTACCAATTGAATCTTCTAAAAACAAACCTCTTTAACCAATTATGAGTAATACTAAAAATACTTTTCCAAGTAAGTAGTCACAATGGAAGCATTGTTTAGTTGAGTGTGTCTTTCAGTTTCAGTTTAAAATTTGTCATTATGAATAGACTTGCCAGCCTAAAATCGTCCTTGTTACGGAGAACACTGATTGTAATTAAGTAGTGGTTGGAGTGTGCATTCTCGACTCTGTATTGAACCACTAAAGAACAATGTACCATAGATCCTCATCCAGACTGAATGTTTAAATATCAAAAGTGCTTTTTAAAAGAAGCAATAACAAAATTTCCAACTAAAGGTGTGTTTTAATAGATTGAACAATTTCAGGCATAAATGTTGTAAAAAAGAAAAGTTGGTCTCCAGACTGAAATCTGCAAACAAACCAAAAGCTTTGTCACAGACGTGACGTATACCCCCATGTGCCGCATTGACACAGACTATTTTGCATGCTGTCTTCACAAAACAAGAGAATCTAATTTATGGCAATTTGTAAAAATTATTATGCCATTATCATTAAAAGCCATTTTGATCTTTGAACTCTTGAATTCTTTCACATGACACGCCATCCAATGACTGTGAACAAAATTAATGTACAGAGTCATTTTAAAATCTCACAATGAATGACATAGTTCTGGCCAGGACAAGATAATTTTTTGCCATTTTTTACCTTTGAACTAAAAGTGTGACCTTGACCTTGGAGATATTGATGTAATTCTTTTGCATTACACACCGTGCAATGATGGTGAACAAATTTGTTGAATAATTTTTAAATCTCACAATCAATGACATAGTTATGGCCTGGACAAGCTCATTTATGGCCATGTTTGACCTTTGAGCTCAAAGTGTGACCTTGACCTTGGAGATATTGACGTAATTCTTTAGCACGACACACCGTCCGTTGATGGTGAGCAAATGTACCAATGATTTTAAAATCTCACAATGAATGACATATAGTTATTGCCTGGACAAGCTCGTTTAAGGCCATTTTTGATCTTTGAACTCAAAGTTTGACCTTGACCTTGGAGATATTGACGTAATTCTTTCGCGCGACACACTGTCCAATGATGGTGAACAAATTTGCCAAATAATTTTAAAATCTCACAATAAATTATAAAGGTATGGCCCGGAAAAGCATTTGACCTTTGAACTCAAAGTGTGACCTTGACCTTGGAGATATTGACGTACTTTTTTACACGACACACCGTCCTATGATGGTGAACAAATGAACGAAATAATTTTAAAATCTAACGATAAATATCGAAGTTTTGGTTCGGTTAAACTTTCTGTTTAAAACACACTAAGTGACCCCGCGACCAAGTTTTTGACCCGGCATGACATAAACATGACATGTTCAAACAAAACCTAGACGTCATCAAGATACAACTTGTGACCAAGTTTGGTGAAGATCGGATGAAGTTTCGGGACAGACCGACAGATCGACAAACCAACAGACCGACCGAAAGACCGACAAAGTGACTCCTATATAGCCCCCATTACCAATGGTAATGGGGGTATAATAAAAAATTCTTACACAAAAAAGAGAACAAATATTTATATGTATGTGTTGCTTTCAGTCCATATCATACAGAACTAGATATGTCCCAGACACTGGTCCCTCATGACACATGATTGGACACAGTCAAATTATAGTTTTAATTCAATCTAATAAAATTATAACCAAACACAAAAATATTCTTAATATACTTAATACTTGAGCAAAATACTACAAACAGTCATAATTTTATGTAGCGCACACATATATATATATATATATCTCTCAACACATGAAAAATGACAGACAAAATGCCATACTTTTGGCAACACTTCACACATCAAAATTCCTTTCTTAAATGTCATTTACACATAAGGCTTCTCATCAGTGCTTAATCAGTTCAGAAGGGAAGTTGTCCCCTCCCGAAGATTTCTCTACCTTCAGACTGGGCACTTGCTCTTCCACCTCAGTAAGCATGGACTATCGTCAACCGATTCCTGGTCTGAGATCGTTCTGACAGTCTGGTCAAAGCAGGTAAATAAAGTGGTTGCTGAGTTAGATTTGAACAAAATACAATGAAGGACGATTGATGATGTGTAACATAACAACTATTAAATCTGTGCTATTTGGTTAAAATATGCTTGGCGGTTTGGAACTAATTGACAAGTAACCTCTCACAAGTGACAACAGATGACACGCCGCTGGGCCAGCTACTACCAGAGCTCATCGCATTTAAATGTTCTCAGGTGAGTTAAAAATGAACCAGCACATTCGTTGAATTCATATACCCCGCAAAATAAATTGTGTTGTGGATGGATGCAAATCATTGGATATAAAGGTATACCCATAAATAATAATAAAGTGTAGGGTAATTGTTTTATTAATTCTCCTAATTGATATATCTACACCCATGAATTTTCATGTTGAAATATTGTATTGTATCTGAGATATAGCCTTGAAAAGTTACATCATACAAAAACAACAAAGGACAATAACTATGAGTTCCACACATCCATGAATTATCGTATCTGAGATATAACCCTGAAAAGTTCCATAGTACAAAAGCAACAAAGGACAATAACTATGAGTTTCACACATCCATGAATTATCGTATCTGAGTATAACCAGTTTCACACATCCATGAATTATCGTATCTGAGTATAACCAGTTTCACACATCCATGAATTATCGTATCTGAGTATAACCAGTTTCACACATCCATGAATTATCGTATCTGAGTATAACCAGTTTCACACATCCATGAATTATCGTATCTGAGTATAACCAGTTTCACACATCCATGAATTATCATATCTGAGTATAACCAGTTTCACACATCCATGAATTATCGTATCTGAGTATAACCAGTTTCAAACATCCATAAATTATCGTATCTGAGATATAACCCTGAAAAGTTCCAAACTACAAAAGCAACAAAGGACAATAACTATGAGTTCCACACATCCATGAATTATCGTATCTGAGATATAACCCTGAAAAGCTCCATAGTACAAAAGCAACAAAGGACAATAACTATGAGTTCCACACATCCACGAATTATCGTATCTGAGATATAACCCTGAAAAGTTCCATAGTACAAAAGCAACAAAGGACAATAACTATGAGTTCCACACATCCACGAATTATCGTATCTGAGATATAACCCTGAAAAGTTCCATAGTACAAAAGCAATAAAGGACAATAACTATGAGTTTCACACATCCATGAATTATCGTATCTGAGTATAACCAGTTTCACACATCCATGAATTATCGTATCTGAGATATAACCCTGAAAAGTTCCATACTACAAAAGCAACAAAGGACAATAACTATGAGTTCCACACATCCATGAATTATCGTATCTGAGATATAACCCTGAAAAGCTCCATAGTACAAAAGCAACAAAGGACAATAACTATGAGTTCCACACATCCATGAATTATCGTATCTGAGATATAACCCTGAAAAGTTCCATAGTACAAAAGCAACAAAGGACAATAACTATGAGTTCCACACATCCACGAATTATCGTATCTGAGATATAACCCTGAAAAGTTCCATAGTACAAAAGCAACAAAGGACAATAACTCTTATTTACGAGAGTGAAGGTCATAGCACTTTTCCTAATTAATATTGATACACCTGTGAAGTTTCATGTTGAAGTCTTGCATGGTATCTGCGATATAGCGCTTACATGTTCCTTGATACGAAAACAAACGAAGGGCAACAACTCTTATTAAAGAACGTTCGAGTAATGATTATTGTGCATGGCACTTTTCCTCATTGATATCTATAAAACAATGAAGTTTCTTGTTGATATCTTATATACAGGGATCATATTTTTTTCGGTTTTGTCGGTCCTAGACCGATTGAGGTCATGAAAGACGGATTGAAAATCCCAAACAGTTGGTCTGATTCTATTTGCTAAAATTCCCATGTCATGAAATAAATTACACAGTGCACATGCTAACACATCCTAATTACATTCTTATCTCGATTAGGTGTGATAAACCAGTTGCTGCAGTCTCTTAACTGGTCAGGACCAGTTTATTGCACGTCAGCCGACTAGTATCAGAGTATGACCCCAAGCAGCGAAGATTCGCGGGTTGTGTATTAGTCATGAGTGAATAACCCCGTGTCAATATCAATAGATGATTTCACTGGCTTATACCTAGCATACTAATCGGTCCGTAATGTGTACTCGTCCGCAATAAAATCGTTGACAGTTACTTCGAAGCAAAGACCTAGAATCTAGGTCTTTGTTCGGAGATGAAAACCTCAATGTTATTCTCGTGGAAATTGTGCATTTCATACATGATCCAGTAAACTTTCATATAAACAAAGAAGAAAATCAGATATTCTGCAATAATTGTGGGCGAACCTTATACACTGAAAGCACGAGCTGTAACTAAACAAAACATGCCGATACATTTTACACCAGCGTAATAATCCTGCAACAAATGAATGAAAGTCGCGGATCTGATCAACAGAACAGCAGAAATATATTTTTAAGGGCGGAACTTCACATAAAATACATGTAGTACACAAGAAAAAGAATATACATTGTATAAATCTTTAGTAAAAATCGTGTTAGAATACAAATAATTCATGTACTTTATTGTTTGTTGTTGAATAACCCACGACCGGAAGTTTTGATGCATGGTTTCAAATCACTCGTGCTTCGCACTCGTGATTTAATCCATACGCATATTAACAATCGGCCGTGGGTTATTCGACATCAAACTAACGTACACAAATTATTTCTTAACTATCTGGTTTTGTTATTGTCAGCAGCCAACCAACGCACAGATATTTGTTTGGTTCAGTGCATGTTTGTTAGCTATTATCGAGTCGACAACGATTTAAAACATCGATATAGACTTACAAAGATTAATAATATTGACAACGATGAAAAAAAGTCAGATAAAACAGCACACGAAACAACAATGAAATTAGCAAATGATAAAACCAATTGAGAAAACTTGTATGTTCCGTTTAAAAAAAATACCTAAAGGAATTTAACTTGTACATTTATCATACCACCTTCATGAATGGCAAAATCAATGGCATATATTTTAACGTAATTTGTCATGATTTTGGATATAAATTTTCTGACACCTTTTCCCCCATTTAAATCCAGACCGATTGATGTTGCGGGAAAATATAATCCCTGCTTATATAGTTTCTGAGATAGAGCCCTGACAAGTTTTGGGACAGACGGATTGATGAACTTAAGGACTGGCAGACGACGGACGGACGGAAAACGCCATTTCAATATCCCTCTGCCTTGGCAGGGGATAGCAAGGACCATGATTCTGCAAAAAAGTGTTTCAGTTAAAAATCTTAACAATCATCTACATGTTTAAGTTATTCAACTGTTTAAGCTAGAGATAGATCCACCAAGTAGTTATTAAACATGAGTACATGGAATATCTTCGTGACAGACATCAGGCTTTTTATTCATTCAAAATTGGGTCTGGTATCGGCCCCATTACCGATGGAAACAAGGGCTGTTTGTAAAACATGCATGCCCCCCATATGGGCTGTCAGTTGTAGTTGCAGCAGTTGTGTGAATACGTTTTTTGGCACTTTGACCTTGACCTTTGACCTAGTGACCTGAAAATCAATAGAGGTCATCTGTAAGTCATGATTAATGTACCTATGAAGTTTCATGATCCTAGGCATAAGCTTTTTTTGAGTTAATATCATCCAGAAACCATTTTACTGTGTCAAGTCACCGTGACCTTTGACCTAGTGACCTGAATGTCAATAGGGGTCATCTGCCAGTCATAATCAATGTACCAATTAAGTTTCATGATCCTAGGCGTAAGCATTCTTGAGTTATCATCCGGAAACCATTTTTCTAAGTTGGGTCACCGTGACCTTGACCTTTGACCTAGTGACCTGAACATCAATAGGGGTCATCTGCCAGTCATGATCAATGTTCCTATAAAGTTTCATGATCATAGGTGTAAGCATTCTTGAGTTATCATCCGGAAACCGTTTTACTGTTTCGAGTCACTGTGACCTTGACCTTTGATCTAGTGACCTGAAAATCAATAGGGGTCATCTGCAAGTCATGATCATTGTACCTATGAAGTTTCATGATCCTAGGCATAAGCGTTCTTGAGTTATCATCCAGAAACCATTTTACTATTTCAGGTCACCTTGACCTTGACCTTTGATCTAGTGACCGGAAAATCAAAAGGGGTCATCAGCGATTCATGATCATTGTACCTATGAAGTTTCATGATCGTAGGCATAAGCGTTCTTGAGTTATCATCCAGAAACCATTTTACTATTTCAGGTCACCGTGACCTTGGCCTTTGACCTAGTGACCTGAAAATCAATAGGGGTCATCTGCAAGTCATGATCAATGTTCCTTTGAAGTTTCATGATCCTAGGCAGTGCTCCAGATAACATGCATAAAGGCATAAAAACGAATTAAATTTCTTAAATAATGATTTAGATTTAAAATCTTTGCATTAAGTTACGCATTGAAAAAATGAAACATTAATTCAAAATTTTTGAACGTGCGTAAATCTTCCAGTAGCAAATTATATACGGTAAACATTTCATCCCGGTTCTGACTCGTCTGGGCGCTCAATTAAAACTACAACTTTAAGTCAACGTCACTCAAGCGTTTGCTGTGAGGAAGAGCCACACCTAAGAACGGTCGAAAGGCCAAGCCACACCTAAGAACGGTCGAAAGGCCAAACGGTCTCGATTCTGTTCTCCTAGTATTGCAGGCAAGTCATTACTGTTTATTGTACCTTTTTAATTACCCTTATCATAATTTTTATACACCAGTCATATACTGTATACCTATTCAAAATGTTATTAAAATTAAATGTAAAATATAGTTTTTGATATGACTTTAACGGCGACCAAAAGGCCATTATGTCCTAAGCCGAAGTGTCAGTGACCGTTTTACATAAAAAATCAAAATGGCCGACCGAAGCGTGGAAGGCAAAAAAGCCATTTCAGTGTCAAAAGTCCACGCTGCATGCATTCTGTCAATTAGATTCAAATACCCAAAGCATGGTTTCGTCAATAATTGATGAATTTATAAGCTCTTGCGTAAATGACTCAATTTCTTGATGTGTCAAAAACAATGAATAAACAATTATTTTGTAATATATTGTTTAGAATTAATTTTATAAATAGACGTAAAATAAGAATTAAGTTTTAAAATAGGGAGTAAATAAGAATTAAACCAAAATTTTATCTGGAGCTCTGATCCTAGGCATAAGCTTTCTTGAGTTATCATCCGGAAACTATTTTACTATTTCGGCTCACCATGACCTTGACCTTTGTCCAAATGACCTGAAAATCAATAGGCGTCATCTGCCAGTCATGATCAATGTTCCTATGAAGTTTCATGATCATAGGCGTAAACATTCTTGAGTTATCATCCGGAAAACATTTTACTATTTCAAGTCACTGTGACCTTGACCCTTAACCTAGTGACCTGAAAATCAATAGGGGTCATCTGCCAGTCATGATTGATGTTCCAATGAAGTTTCATGATCATAGGCGTAAGCATTCTTGAGTTATCATCTGGAAACCATTTTACTGTTTCGAGTCACTGTGACCTTGACCTTTGACCAAGTGACCTGAAAATCAATAGGCGTCATCTGCAAGTCATGATCAATGTTCCTATGAAGTTTCATGATCCTAGGCGTAAGCATTCTTGAGTTATCATCCGGAAACCAATTTAGTATTTCGAGTCACTTTGACCTTGACCTTTGACCTAGTGACCTGAAAATCAATAGGGGTCATCTGCCAGTCATGATCAATGTACCTATGAAGTTTCATGATCCTAGACCTAAGCATTCTTGAGTTATCATCCGGAAACTATTTTACTATTTCGAGTCACTGTGACCTTGACCCTTGACCTAGTGACCTGAAAATCAATAGGGGTCATCTGGGAGTCATGATCAATGTACCTATGAAGTTTCATGATCCTAGGCCTAAGCGTTCTTGAGTTATCATCCTGAAACCATCTGGCGGAAGGACCGACCAACCAACAGACATGTGCAAAACAATATACCCCATTTTCTTCGAAGTGGGGCATAAATATATCATTGATGGTTACTCTCAAACAGACAGAGTACAATAAATGGACAGCAAATGGAAATAAAACATACATGTAAGGCAATGCCAGGAACATGGGAAATGACAATTATAATTAAAAGAAATTGGTCTAAGTGAAAAATTTAAGTACACAACTAGATCTCCGCGAGTTTGATGTGTCGCCTGATAAAAGCATACCTGTGTTACTTGTGTACTAGTATATCGGGGATGGGACATTAACTCTTAATGTTGTTCAATCAAACTTTAACCCTGGTTTGTCCGTTTCAGTTACATATTTAATAAGCACAACATTTTTTAATGAAAGACCAAAATAATTTTCTATGAATATTGTTAATCTAATAACAAACAGATAGATCAAACACAATATTCCCTTCTTTGTGCTATAATTTGTGCATTCTTTTCAATTTTAAACTGCTATCCACACAGGTTTGTGGTGGTTGTAGTATGTTTCTAGTTAACCAACATCTTTTTTACTGTCAAAGTTTACAAATATCAAATCGTTTATTATTAGTAATATTATCAAAAATGTTTAAAGTAAAGCTCAAGACATAGCAGATATGAACCTGTTTTGGGTCGCAGTCGCAGATTTTAAAATCTAAACGCGGACCCTAAGTTCAAGGTCGAAGTCACAGAGGCAAAACTTGTATGAGCTTGGAAAGGTCTTGCCAAGATACACATGTGTACCAAATATGAAAACAATATCTGAAAGGACACAGAAGTTATGAGCCTTTTTAAAAAAAGTGTGACGCCGCCGACACCGCCAAAAAAGTAGCACCTATATGACGTTATGAGCTCTTTTTTTAAATCGCGGTTGCAGATTTCGAAACCTGAACGCGGACCACAAGTTACAAAATTACATGCGCATTGAAAGGTGTTGTCCAGATTCACGTGCGTACCAAATTTGAGAGTAATATTTGAAGGGACACAGTAGCCTTTTTTGAATCGCAGTCGCAGATTTCAAACCTAAACACTGACCTAATTTCAAGGTCAAGGTCACAGGGGTACAAAATTTTATGCGCATGCAAAGGTGTTGTTCAGATACACATGCATACCAAATATGAAAGCAATATCTGAAGGGACACAGAAGTTATGTGCCTTTTTCGAAAAGTGTGACGCCGCTGCCGACACCGCCTAAAAGTAGCACCTATATGTCCCCTGTCCATAGTCAGGCGACATAATGAGGAAACTGTCAAGGTGAAAATAAAGATTGATAAATTGGGTGTTACAAGACCTTCTAAATGAGATTAAGTCTTGAAGTTGGTCAACTTAATGGTCAAGATGTTAGATGGAGTGCATAAATTTTAGTTTAGTTAACCCTTTCCCACTCAAAGCAAAGTGAAAATGGCTATGTGCAAACAGCATAAAACCAGAACAGCGTGAGAGTAACTCGCAGGCTGTTCAGGCTTTATGCTGTTTGCTGATAATCAGTATCTAAGGGTTGGAATAGAAGCGTTTATAACTTGAATGTAGTAAGATAGGTCTGTATTTAAATTTAACTTTTTAAGAGACTACAGATGCGTCAAAATATGTATCTAAGTGGTAAAGGGTTAAACAAGAGATTGAACTCTACATTAGTCTGAGCCAAATGTAGGTCAGCGTCAAAAGCAACAAGAGGTAAAGTTAGAGTGGGTGTGTTGATAGTGTTCAAGAACAACATCCATGCAAGTATGAAAGCTTTGTAGGAAACATTATTGATATTATATGGAATGTGTCATTTTGTGTTAACCTTGAAGAGATAGAAGGACGGGTCAATCTATATGTATTCACCCTCATCAGTCAATCCCGGGGCATACACAATATTTTTGGATTGTGTCTACTCTTAAATATATTTATATTAGTACCACACACAATTGGATGTCACAATCGAGATCAATAGAAATAACCACTTGTGAGAGGCGCCAAGAAGATCTGGTAAACCTAAGGGCATACTTAAATGTTGACTGTGGAGGACCGATAGCTAAGTATTGCTATTATGTACACTATATCCTAGTTTATATATACAATAACAACCAAATTAAACGCGATAAGAGTTAACAACTTACCAGATATATCAGATAGTCACTAACAATTGTCCTATGTATATATCGCTCCAGATTCATACAAACATTGCTAAGTTTGACAGGAAAAAAATAGTTGGTCTGCCACAATCATGCTGACAAGCAAACCTTAGAAAGGCACCATGCAATACATGTTATAATAGCATCTGAAACATAACACTGTCTTAAAATTGCAATTCACTTAAGGATGTTTCTTATTGATTATTTATATTTGTTTGACACGGAAGTTTTGCCATACTGCTCCAGATGTATTTTTTGTTGTTCATATAATTAACCAAATAGAAATGTAATCAAATAGATTGTGGGTAAATGGCATGTATTAACTTACAAAAATAAGGTATATGCCCTGTATTTTGTTACCATCTAGCACTTAAGCAATATAGCAGAGGAAGATGTAAGCAGCTAACTATAAATAACGCAAGTAGATTGATCATTTTATATATGAAATATAAACAATAGTTATTATATACAATATATATTTAATATACGCATGCGCAATTTGCATTCCTGGTTTTACCACGTGACGATGATGATTAATCTACTTGCGTTATTTATTGTTAACTGGTAGTTACCTGAGAGACAAACTCAGTAAAATTTTATTACTGAATATACTGAAAATATGTATAGGTGTTTATTTCTATCCAATACGCCATAGTAGGCACATGAGGACAACATAAATTCACAATAAAATTAACAACAACGTAGGCAAAGCAAAATGCAAAAATAAATAAATAATAAAGATAATAATACACACGCACTCCCATACGCATACACCCACACTCACACACGCGCACACGAATACACCCACTCCCATACACACATGCCCACACTCACAAGTGAACTAAACATACATAAAACGTGCATGGACAACACAATAATCATGAAAACAAGCGGAGAAGCCCATTATGAGTGATAAATAATTATAATAAAAAAATACATTACAAAATAATATTATTCCCATAATTTCTGAAATGAGCTTAAAAGAGGCGATCAAGAAATAATTGCCGATCACAAGTAAACAAAACATACATAATTAGTACATAAACGGATGAGCCTTTAATAGAGGCGATCAAGATTTAATTGCCGATCACTCAGAATGAGTATATTTACGCATCATAATTTTCTGTGTACATTGGATACATGAAAACGTAAGAAAGAACAGTATTATGAACACCAGCAAAACATAGATAAGTTACTTTTCATATGAATATTTTAATTACCGGTAAACAGGATAAGCAACTTAAACAAATCGTAATGAAATATGTCAAGCTATAAATGCATGGAAGCTTTAATTTATGTTAAGTTATACAATTCGTAATGAAATATGTCAAGCTATACATGTATAGGAGCTTTAGTTTAATGTTAAGTTAAACAATTCGTAATGAAATATGTCAGGCTATACATGTATAGGAGATTTAATTTAATGAATGACATTACTTATATAAAGGATTATTGTGTTAATTCTTAACTTTAAAACCAAGAAATGTAAAAGAAGCTAGTTTTCTTAATGTTAGTGCATTTTGTGAATTTATAAGTGCAATACATTTTTGCATGTTAGGTCGTGACCAATACTTTTTATCGATATATTTCTTTCTTAAGTCATTTAATAAAGAACATTCTAAAATAAAATGATATTCGTCATCAATTTTTTGACAATGTGTACATTTTCTTTCATTATAAGGAGTAGCAATGGGTTTATGCCAGCGGCCAGATTCAATTATTAAACGATGAGATGATACTCTGAGTTTAGAAAGAGCAATGCGATGGTTTTCATTTGAGATGCTTGTAAGGTACATTTTTAAATCATTGTTTATGTTAAGATGCCTGTAGAACAAGGCTCGACTAGATTCCGTTAATCGTGAATTCATATCTTGATAAAAACAATCCTTAATTCTTTGTTTGAATAATGACAAGAAAACTTCTTTTTGTCCTACCCCTTGGTGTATCCATACTTCTAAAAACCCTAAACTTGACAACATTTGATGCAACGAACTAACCCAATTTTTTTTAGACGGTGTTAATTCAAAGTCATGTTTCATTATGTTATATATAAGTTTAATATACTTATTTTCTTTGCTTTCTATTATTTTAAACCAGTATTTAACTATTTTAAAATATCTACTTACAATAAGCGAATGTTGCCCTAACTCACAGTAAACGAAATCATTTTGAGTTGCCCTTTTAACACCTAAGATATTTTTACAAAATTGAGTATGAAGACGTTCAATATTTTGTGCTTTATGAAAGCCCCATACTTCGCAACCGTAGTTAAAAATTGGTTTAACGAGTTTATCAAACAATTCTAATTGATGGCTTACTGTTATATTTGTAATGGTATATAAGTATTTTTTCATTTTAAAAATGGCCTTTCTTGCTTGCCCTGCTAAGGTTATTTGCGTCTGGTTAAAAGATCCACCACTCGTGAAAACGACTCCAAGATAAGATATATTACTAACAATTTCAATATTTTCATTATTATATGTAAATTGTATGTTCCTTGCAAGTGGTCCCGCTTTTCGGAACACAATTACCTTCGTTTTGTTAACATTAACTTTTAATTGCCATTTTTGACAGTAGCTGCTAAGAATTTCAAATCCACATTGTAAGGCTTGAGGTGTAACCGCAAATAGTACAATGTCATCAGCATATAAGAGAATAAATATTTGAAACATCAAAAGGTCGACCCCTTCGTACCCATTTAAGATGAATGTTTCTTCTAAATCGTTTAAAAATAGAGAAAACAGTAATGGAGATAGGCACTCACCTTGTCTTACACCCAAAAGGCAGTTAAAGTCTTTTCCAACTGTGTTATGAATTTTAATTTTGGATTTAATTGAATGATACATACTTTGTATAACATTTAGCATTTTACCTCTTACACCAAGACGAATAAGCTTACACCACAGGTTTGGTCTGACCACATAATCAAATGCTTTGCTAAAATCGACAAAACCACAGTATAATTGTTTATTATTATTAATCATATGTGTTATAAGGCCATGCAAAACAAAAATATTATCTGTGGTACTCATACCCTTTCTAAAACCTGCTTGCGCTTCAACATAGACAAAATACTTTTCGGCCCATGAATCTATTCGATTGCTAATAATTCTAGTGAACAGTTTACCCATTGAGCTTAATAAAGTAATGCCGCGATAATTATTGCAATTATTAATACTCCCTTTTTTATGAAGCGGAACTATAAAACCCTCTGACCATGTTTCCGGGAAAAATCCTAATGATAATACTTTATTAAATATAGAAAGTAGGCAATGCGAAAACGCTGTATGTCCGTAAATAAAAAATTCATTAATCATTTTATCAGGCCCGGGGCTACGCCCTCCTTTTAATTGTTTTATTGCTTTATTTATTTCCTCCTGACTTATTTCACATTCAAGCTCATCAAACATTACTTGAAATTCTTGTTTTACAAACCTCTCATTAAAATATAACACGTCTTCATTTGGATTAAAGAAGTGATCATTTGGGTTATTTATGCTTTCAAAATATTGTTCAAAACAAGATATAGGTATGTTTGGTGTCGGCAGGACAGCACTTTGTTTAAGCATTTTCCAATATTCTTTCGCATTTTTTACGCGTTTAGTATCTAGCAGTTTTGATTGTTTATTGTCATATTCAAGTCTACACTTACGTAAGGTTTTCTTGTAGTCACCTCTAGCCTTTACTAACTCAATTCTATTCTGATTGGAATTACATTGTCGAAATTTATTTAATGTATAATTGAAATGCAGCTTTTTATTTCTACAATTATCATCGTACCATGTATTGTTGTTGTTTATGAAAACTTAACAAAAATTTTCAAGTAATGGAATATACTAGTCGTTATATTTAAATGAATATAAACTAATAGTTGTAAAAAAATACGGTATTTTAAAACTTTTTTTTCCTCAATCTGGTTGACTGTCCATTTAATCCAACCTCATGGCATATTCACATTATTCAGGGATTGGTTAACGAAATGGAAGTGACATATACGAGTTGACTCAGTAAAGCAAGTCAAAGGGAGACCACTCAAAATTAAAATATTGTACCAAACTCTGTTTGTCCAAGAATTATAAGTTAAATTGAGATTTTCACTGACTTTATGGAATTTTAGAAGTTCTTAATGTCTATATAAAACTGAAATACATACGGCATACGCTTTTAGACATGAACTAAAGACATGAACATGTTATTAACTTGCTTTAATGTTGGTGTTAAATTTATGGAATTAATGAAATATTCATTCACAATAATTTAACCCAGTTCATACAAGTAATAATTAACAGGCTTCTTAATGACTTGAAAATTGCTAAGACCAACATGCAACTAACAACACTGCAATGATTATTTGTCTAAAATTACAATGTTCAACACAAATTTACAACACACAGTATCACATATGGATTGTTTCTCAAATTGGTGAGAACTCAGAACGCATGTCCAGTTTTTTTAAACTTCTTTCCTGAGTTACCAAAACACGACAGGCAACACACATTTAAAAACAGACAGTGACTGATCACAATAGCACACATCTAAGAACTTAACCTCAGTTGAGCATGCAATCTGTGATTCGGCTGCATGCCACTGAGGCTGCGGCTGTTATTGATATCTATGTAATTTTACCTGACAAGATTTGGCTTGTAATTCTTGACTGGACAGCTATCCCAAGCACGGGCACTTCCACCCAAACTGGAGTGAGGTCAATACAGGAACTTAAGTTCTATTTCCACTGCACACTAAACAACTATTCCAACCACAGTCATTTCCATCTAGACAAATTGGATGTCAGTACTTGTTTAGCAGCTGGCTAGAGTTCCATTTATGTTGCTCACTAGACAACTATTAAAGGCACAGTCAGTTCCACCTCAACAGGAGGGCGGTTAGTACATGTTAAGTGTCTGACTTGAGTTCCATTGTTATTGCTCACTAGACACCTATTCCAACCACAGTCACTTCCACCTTGACAAATTCGATGTCAGCACATTTCTAGCGTCCGGCTAGGGTTCCATTTCTGCTGCCCACTAGACAACTATTTCAACCCCAGTCACTTCCACCTAGACAACAATGAGGCTAGTACAGTTTCAGTGTCTGGCTCAAGTAACATTCTTGCTATTCACAGAACATGATTCCCTGGCTGAAGTAACATTCTTGCTATTCACAGAACATGATTCCCTGGCTCAAGTAACATTCTTGCTATTCACAGAACATGATTCCCTGGCTCAAGTAACATTCTTGCTATTCACAGAACATGATTCCCTGGCTCAAGTAACATTCTTGCTATTCACAGAACATGATTCCCTGGCTCAAGTAACATTCTTGCTATTCACAGAACATGATTCCCTGACTCAAGTAACATTCTTGCTATTCACAGAACATGATTCCCTGGCTCAAGTAACATTCTTGCTATTCACAGAACATGATTCCTTGGCTCAAGTAACATTCTTGCTATTCACAGAACATGATTCCTGGGCTGACCAGTGTGTCTTCTGTACATCAACTGTGAACAAACAAACATGAATGAGCTAAATGATCTAACTTGTGTAAATAAAATTATTTGCAAAGAAATCTGTTTTGTTCTAGGAGTACTTAGTAGACCACCTGTTCAGGCATAAAATGTTCTCCTATAAGGTAAGCAGGTTTGGGCAAAAAGTCATACATGAATCTCTTTTGATGCTTTATTAATAACTCAAAATCATGAACCACTGTATCACAAAATGTTTAAGGCGAAGCATTTAATTCATGCTTTATAACAAAGTAGAATTGACCCATGATCAGGTGGTATATGTGGAGGACACAAAGCGCTATAAGCGACATGCTGCCTATCGCCAGAACGTCTTTGGGATACATGGACACCTTCAACGTGATGACCGCAGAACTGTACCTGCCTGTTGTGTGAAGGCGATCAGTATTAGATATCCAAGTCTTACTGGCAACTATTTGTTCCAGGACGAGGAGTAAAATGGTGAACATAGCATCATAAGTGTATAATCCTCAAGAATTATATGTTTGTTGAAT